>NC_051154.1:178810430-178841217 GCF_013339745.2 Dermacentor silvarum
GACTTGCAATACGGAGCAAAGCTATACACCATCACACAGCAGTTATATACCGATGTGCAATGAACGGCGCCAAGTCTTGGCTGTGGCAGCGCGTACTAAAGGGTGTACGACCGTCCTCAGGAGCCCACAAATTACTGCAAACTGAACACTGACAGAGCACCGAATAAAATGTGCGGGAAAAGGATCGTGCGAGCGTGAAGGCAAGCGCATGTACGCGGAGCAGTGGAGGAAGGGTCTAAAGTCCCTAAAAAAATAAAGTAGCGCCATTCGTGTCGCCCATGCAGGCTCCTCCTCTCCCGCGTGTCTTGCAGATTGTAAATGGAGCCAGTTGAGGGGTGGCATGGCTGTTGGCCGAAAAGATGGGCTTGTTCAAATCTTTCCGCTAAACGGACTAGAGCGCTGCGGTCTAAAGCGATTCATTGGAAGAGTGTTCGAGAGATAAATACGGCAAGTATCATGCTTTGTAGACCAGTGAAATAATAAAAACGCTTGCACTGCAAAAAACATCACCTCAAGCAAGCAATACTCGATGCGAGAGCCGACCGTTTGCTTGCGGACGCGCTCGGCGCTGACGCTCTCGATGGCAGCGCCACTATCGCCGTGTAAACTCGGCGGCGCTAAGAATCTGCAAGCATGACGCACTAGCTTTTCTGAAGGTAGTGAAGGCGCCATTTTGTCTGTCCACTGCGTTGTTTATTTTGGCACGCGATGCCGACCCGAAGAGCCGCGAGACGAGCGCGCGTTCCACAGACGACACCGGCGTACTGTTCGCCGAGCGGCTGCCCGAGCGCGGCCACGCGCCGCTTTCGCTTTCGCGTCCGTAGTTTCCTCCTGGACGCTGTAGGGGCGCTGCTGCAGCTACTGAGAGAGGAGGCAGAGGCGAAGGGGTGCGGTTGGCGCTACTTTATTTTTTTTAGGGACTTTAGAAGGGTCAGGGTCGCAGCGCCCCTACCGCCGACGGCTGGCGAAACGTGCTGAGAAACTCTCCCATTGTTACCCCGCCGGGTGAGAAGGCCGTAAGAAGCGAGCGCGAGCGCCAGTCGAGCCCGGCCGTGGCCCGGCCTGAAAGCTTCAACGTGGACTTTCTAGGTGCGCCACCGTCGACTTGGCTTTCGCAAGCAAAAAGTAAAGAAAAAAGCAAGCACTTTAGGAGAGGAGGCGGCGGAGGAAAGAGTAGATGGCGGTACTTTTCTTATATAGGGACTTTAGTTTTGCCGCTAGTGTGTACTATCGTGAGCAATATGAGCTCGAACACGGGAGCGCGTGGAAAATAGCCTCAAAACCTAGATAGCGTCATACGTGGATGGCGCTGCCGAAACCGGAGGGGAAAGGAGGGGCGCTCTTCCGCTAACTGTTGGCACTCCCGCTTCGCTAGCGTAAAAAAAAAAAAAAAAAAAAAAAAAAAAAAAAAAAAAAAAAAAAAGTGGCGTATCCGAACGCTCAGCCAACACCGCCTAGATTTAATACAAGCATGACCTGTGCATTATGGCAGTCTACGTCACAGCCGATATCTCAGCAGCTGCATAGCCTGATGGGTCATTTGATGTAGCTGTGCGCGTTGATGTGAATTGATATCACCGCTAGCGGCCAGTGACATGCTACAAGCTACCGTTTTGCAGCAATGATATCGAGGCGGGAGTGTGAACAGCCAGCGGAAGCGCGGCGCCCTTTCCAATTTGTTTCCAAAAGCGGCCGCTGCAAATCGGCCGATGTAGGGTTCGAGGCTATTTTCCACGCGCTCGCGTGTTCGAGCTCATATTGCTCACGATAGTACTGTACGTGCCATTACATCGAAATCTTCGACGAACCTTTCGCAAAAACCAGAGCGTGTGAAGCCTTCTTTAACCCCTTGGTGCTCTTCCGTGGGGAGGGGCTGTTGCGTTTGCGCACCGCTTATCAGCCGGCGCCCAAGTCTGGCTCATCTTAAAGCCCCCTATATTTATAAATATAGGGGCTTTAGCTCATATTATAGCTCATCTGTTCCGGACGATAATCTGTTTCGCGCATGTGCGTTGATATGTTTTCCCTCGCCCTTTGATCACGGCGTTGCTTTATAAAGGACTGCGGATCACGCCGTGGGCGCTTCTTTTTTGTACACCTTCTTTCGGCAAGCATGCCGCATTAAAAGTACACTCGGCCACAAAATATTGCGGGGGGCGCGAGCGCGTGGCGAAGCGCTCCTGAGCCGCTATTCTGGACATTCCGCCATCTTCTTCGAAGCGTGACGTACGCGCGACGCTTACAAAATGGCGCCGATAGCCCCGATTTGCTTTCGTAACGTGACGCAAATTTGACGTTTCGCCTAAGAAACTGTAATGTAGGCATTGAACATAGCGTGGTTGATAAAGCAAAACAGTTTTCCTCCCCAGCAAAAATAAAGCAGCTAGCTCAAAGGGTACGATTATTCCATCAAAATCGTTTCTCGCTTCCATCGTCTGCATGCGCGCAGACTGTCGTCTGCTTCATTAGCTAGGGTGCGTGTCCTCGGGAAATTGAATGAGTCATCGTATATTGGCGCCCACGCGCTTGCTTTCTACCTTGAGACAACATACGCGACCTGCCAGTGATGATCAGCGCACGTTCTAGGCTGCGTTATCGCTATCTCGTGATCCGCAAGTGACTCAGCCCGACTCGTCTGGCTGAGAAGCCGCCGAATATCATCGATAGCGTTGCGCGCGCCACAGGTATCCGCTTGAGCGACGCAAACGCCGGCACTGCCATCTCTTGTGCACTCCGCTGCTTACTCGCTCCGCGAGAGGAAACTTCAAGACGCCGTCTTGCGTGCATTTCTTTTTGCAAATTAAAAAGTCACCGTTGTCATAGCCTTTGATGACGCGAAAAGTCATTAATATTGATTACAATACAAACGCAACAGTGAAAAGTGCGAAATGTCGCAGAAAGTGTGCTAGTTTCCACCAATATTATTTCAAATAAACGTGTTTTTAATAAAAATGATGGTGCAAAACACAAATGCCAACACCACCCGAGAGCGATGCAAATGCTATGAACACGCGTTGTGAGCAAAAGATTTTTATGGCCCGAAATTACAGGGAAAATGCGGCGATACGCTTGCCTCTCCACTGCCATTGCATATGGCCGCTCATTACCATAATTCGCGCGGCTCGTCGCACCACAAATTATGGCGGAAAATATCTGCAATGGCGGCCCAGCGCAACGTCACGCAACGTCAAATTGACGTTTACGATACGGCCCTTCCTGTGACGCTCCTCACGGCATATTCCTTCAGCCAATGAACAAGCTGACATGCCGGCTATCTTGGAACGCCACCACATATTCGCGAAATTGCAGATGCATTGCAGGAGCTTCTGCATGCTACCGTCCACTTTCTTTTTAAAGCGCTAAAGTCGCAATATAGGCGCCAAGGACCACAAAAAAGTATTAGTCGATAAAACTTGCAGCTCCACGTCACGCTTCGTCATTCTGACGAAAACGCAATATTGCATTTTGCAAAACTTCCGTTTCCCGGCACAAATTTTGAAACACGTGACCTCTGGACAGCCAATGAGACAGCCAAGATGGCGGATAATGGCGGCCGTGCAGCCGCCATGCGTGTCCTGAGCCGCTATTCTGGACATTCCGCCATTTTCTTCAAGGCATGACGTAGGCGCGACGCTTACAAAATGGCGCTCATGGCCCCGTTTTGCTTTCGTAACGTGACGGAAATTTGACGTTTCGCCTAAGAAACTGTATTGTAGGCATTGAACCTAGCGTGGTTGATAAAGCAAAACAGTTTTCCTCCCCAGTAAAAATAAAACAGCTAGCTCAACGCGTACGATTATTCCATCAAAATCGTTTCTCGCTTCCGTCGTCTGCATGCGCGCAGGCTGTCGTCTGCTTCATTAGCTAGGATGCGTGTCCTCGGGAAACTGAATGAGTCATCGTATATTGGCGCCCACGCGCTTGCTTTCTAGCTTGAGACAACATACGCGACCTGCCAGTGGTAATCAGCGCACGCTCTAGGCCGCGTTATCGCTATCTCGTGATCCGCAAGTGACTGAGCCAGACTCGTCTGGCTGAGAAGCGGCCGAATATCATCGATAGCGTTGCGCGCGCCACAGGTATCCGCTTGCACGACGCAAGCGCCGGCACTGCCATCTCTTGTTCACTTCGCTGCTTACTCGCACCGCGAGAGTAAACTTCAAGACGCCGCCTTGCGTACATTTTTTTTATAAATTAAAAAGTCGCCATTGTCATAGCCTTTGATTACGCGAAAAGACATTAATATTGATTACAATACAAACGCACTGGCGAAAAGTGCAAAAAGTCGCAAGAAGTTTGCTAGTTTCAACCAATATTATTTCAAATAAACGTGTTTTTAATAAAAATGATGGTTCAAAACACAAATGCCAACACCACCCGAGAGCGATGCAAATGCTATGAGCACGCGTTGTGAACAAAAGATTTTCATCGCCCCAAATGACAGGGAAAATGCGGCGATACGCATGCCTCTCCACTGTCATTGCATATGGCCGCTCATTACCATAATTCGCGTGGCTCGTCGCACCACAAATTATGGCGGAAAATCTCTGCAATGGCGGCCGAGCGCAACGTCACGCAACGTCAAATTGACGTTTATGAAACAGCCCTTCCTGTGACGCTCTTCACAGGATATTCCTTCAGCCAATCAGCAAGCTGACATGCCGGCTACCTCGGGACGCCACCACATATTCGCGAAATTGCAGATGCATTGCACGAGCTTCTGCACGCTACCGTCCACTTTCTTTTTAAGCGCTAAAGTCGCAATAGAGGTGCCAAGGACCACAAAAAAAGTATTAGTCGATAAAGTTTGCAGCTCCACGTCACGTTTCATCATTCTGACGAAAACGCAAAATTGCATTTAGCAAAACTTCCGTTTCCCGGCACAAATTTCAAAACACGTGACCTCCGGACAGCCAATGAGACAGCCAAGATGGCGGATAATGGCGGCCGTGCAGCCGCCATGCGTGTCCAGAATAGAGCCCCAGAATAGAGCCCCTGCTCTCCTTCTAGCGGCGCACCCCTGGTGTCGAGACCGACGCTTGCGCGTCCTTCCGTGACTGCAAGCGTGCATGTTTCCGCGCTTGTATCTTGCGCGCCGGCGATATCCGAGTGTAGCCGCGAGGTGCGCTGTGACGACTTCGACAGCCCGCGCCGCTGCGGCCGATTTTTGTCGAAACACGACAGGGATCACCATTTTTTTTTGTCGCCTGTCATCTAAAGGCATACATATGGGCGAGAAGCCAGCGCAGTCTTTGCCAGCCCGTATACTAGGTTCATTACTTTGTCACGCTGTTCTGCGGGAGAAC
The DNA here is from genome assembly GCF_013339745.2 of Dermacentor silvarum. Taxonomy (NCBI): domain Eukaryota; kingdom Metazoa; phylum Arthropoda; class Arachnida; order Ixodida; family Ixodidae; genus Dermacentor; species Dermacentor silvarum. The sequence continues at coordinate 178,815,737 of NC_051154.1, forward strand.
GTCCCGTTCTTAAAGAAAAAATGTCACAGTTTCGCCTTAAGGGCGAAGCAATGAATGCGACAGCAACACAGCAATGTCATACGAAGTAAGGTGAGCGGCTTTGGTAGCAATATGAATTGTAGTAAACATGAGCTTTAAGTAAGCAGGTGTGCTGCGGCGTAAGTAGACCGACATGAAGAGAGACTGGATGACCACGAGAAGGCGCGTGTGAAACAGTGGTGTTGATGAGAAGCGCTTCCCGTGGGCAGCGCGTGCGAAGGGACACACCGGTAGCGCTGCACTGCCGATCCGGGCAGCATTGCATGTGTAGCGTGCGTTGGAAAATGTGGCCCGACTATTACTAACTGAATGAACAAGCGTGGTGTGAGCGCGCACAAACAAACACGAATAGATCACACTGAATGACTGCAGACAACGACTGTCAAAACGGTGGCAGCAAGCATACGCCGCTGCGGGCGAATGTACGGCGCATTGGCAGCAAGCATACGCCGCTGCGGGCGAATGTACGGCGCATAAAGGTCAGAGCCGTGTGGAGATAAGAGACGGTGCGCGCGAGCGACGAGTGACGAGCGCGGTTGTTGGCAGAGAAGTGCGCCCCCCCCCCCCCCCCCCCTTCCGCTGCCTCTGGCGCTCGCTTCCCGCTTCCTTGCTTGCGCGTGGGAGATTGAGTGCGTTTGCTCTCCGTGATAGCGCGCGTCCCCGCACGCTTCCGCTCGGGCATACGGCGCGCGGCGAAGATTTTATCTATAGGGAACCTCACGGCGACGACGACGGCGACGGCGACGGCAGAAATCCGGTTGAAGTGTCCATATAATTGCTATCGCAATAAAAAAGAACGAAGATTGGCCACGTAAAGGCGCAGCGTAGAAAAAAAAATGACTTGTTGCGTTTGCGACCGGGCGAGATATATCTGCGCTCGTGTTCCGACAAAAAGCGGCCGCAGCGGTGCGGGCTGTCGAAGTCACCACAGAGCCAATCGCAAAAGGTGCACCTCGCGGCTACACTCAGATACTAGTACACTGTAACTCAGATATTGCCGGCGCGCAAGGAACAAGCGCGGAAACATGCACGCTTGCAGTCACGGAAGGACGCGCCTGCGCGCAAGCGTCGGTCTCGACACCAGGGGTGCGCCGCTAGAAGGAGAGGAGGAGCGCTTCGCCACGCGCTCGCGCCCCCCGCAATATTTTGTGGCCGAGTGTACGTTCTTCCTTCTCGCGGCGTCTTCTTCTCCCGGCTTGGAACCCAACTCGGCCAAACATAACGCTATACTGAAGGTATACTTACATTGCGGTGAAGCGCGTAGCGCGCTGTAGCACGGCCGGTCTACGCGTGCTCCAAACAAGCCGTGCGTAGAGCTATATACGGCCTGCTACACTGTAAAAACAGTTGCACCCTTTGGGGCGTATTTTTGCTACAGAACAATAATCGTCATCTGACTTGCGTGGCTTTATGAGCGTGACACAGCGTTCTCGACAGGAAAGTAGCAAGTGCAGAGTTTTCAAGATAGGAAACGCAAGCAAGACAGATGCCGATTATTGTTGTGTGGCAAAAAAGCACCCCAAAGGGTGCAACTGTTCTTAGAGTGTAGACACGTTCAATAGTTCGCGATGACAACGCCGCCGCTACGAGCAGCACTTCAAGCGACAGACGCGATAAGACACGGGGTGTGTCGGTCGGCGCACTGCCCATACAGGGTGTTTCAGTTAACTTGGGTCAAACCTTAAAAATGTGCAAATGCTACGTAGCTGGACAGAACCAAGGTAATGTTGTTTGCCGTTGCTTGGAGATACTCAGATTAGTTTTTGCATTTCGCCTAATTAGATAATTAATCAACTTCTCAAATATTGTAATTAGATGAAAAGTGTCAATGAGAAAATTGTAGAGCATCATGAAAAACTTCCGATACAGCTTTGTGTTCCTCAATACGTGCAACATAAAAGTTTTTGTTCGAGCGTGAAAGATGCCCGCGAATACACGCAAAGTGCCTCGAGTGGTCAGTCGCGCGGCAATTTTGCGTGTATTTGCGAGCTTCTTTCACGCTCTGAGAGGTCAGCCCAAGCTCGGGCGGACCTCTTTGCCTTTCTACAAATAAATTTGCCGTCTTTGTGCCACATAGGTCTTTACACTTCGTGCATAGACAATCAATGATCATTTTCTTCCTCCTCTTGTCCTTCGGCATCAGAGGTGACATAACCAACTTTGTATGTAATATTTACTTAAGGGCACGTATTTTACAAGTTGCCGACACTGTCCACTAGTCCCTGCCATTTTCTTTTCTTTTCGTTCACCCTTTCTGGTAACGCCGTTGTCGTCAGACTGCCTCTGCATCCTTAGCATAACTCTCACCATTTGGCGAAGAAAAACAATACTACGCCCACAACCGCCGCCACTGGTTATCGAACTCTTGCTCGCGTGGCGACGTGGACTTTGGAGGCGGACGTGCTATCCACTACCGCGCAGCATTCGCACTTGGTTATTTGTGCGGGGCTTTGAGCGTCACGCACACTCCGATAGTGGTGGCGCCTATGCCGGTAGCGGACAAAGGCGACGTTGAGCGCGTTTCAAATAAGTTGTCCTTGAGGAGGTGGTGGTGGCGGTTGTGAAAACCCGCTGCTGTCGCAGTAGATTTCTTTGCCGTTTGATACGCGCCATGCATTCGGGCAGCATTTAGGCTCGCACTCATCTTGGAGTTGGGACATAGCGAGCCCGAATCTCTAGTGGCCGTTTACATTTCTTTTGCTCAGATTATTCTGCACGCATACGAACCTATCCTAAGTTAGATTGGTTCTGCGATACGTGGTCGTAAAGCTGGTTGGTAATGACTGTAATCACTTCAGGAATGATTGAAGTTATAGGGTTATTAGCATTGGCTTGAGGTCCTAAATGTGCACATGACGTGCACATGAGCGAGCCAGACTGTCTTCGCCATCGCGGGCCAGGAGCGGTGTGTGTTTGTACCCATGTAGCAGCCGTTCGTTGCGTTCTCGCCATTTAGAAATACCACTCCACGAAAGAAACCGTTGCAAAGGATAAGCAACGATTTGTAAGATGTATAACGCTTCACAAGTAGTCGCAAACAAACAGGCGCAAGAGCATACTGTGTCTATTACACGCTTCCTTAACATATTTGCACTCACTACCGCCGATATGTGGTTTTACTTACATACACCCACGAGAACGAAAACTTCGACAAGAGCACACAAACAAGTCTGAATGGGTGACTCACGTCTGCGACCAGGTGGACTTCGTACACTGGACGGAATGCGTGATCCAAAGGCTTTCGCAGTACTAACGATGCGTTCAGTTCTTGGGGACTAGACTGTGTAACCACGACGGCGAACGTGCTGCAAGCTTCTGGGACCTGAAACACAGCATGCCGCACATTGTTAGTTCCATGAACGCAGTTATGGCGCCTTTATTTTTCAAACGTAGAGATATTAAGAACAACATCATCGGAAATGTTGTAAAACCGCCGCTTCTCAGTTGTTGTTCTTCAGTGCTTGTTTACAGTGCCTGGCAGTGAAATATAACTGGAACCTTTTCCTAAATTGCTAGTGCGCTTCTCTGCACCACACATTTGCCCCAAATAATGGCGGAACCACTCATTGTTCAAATGAAGACGGAAGTGCTAGCTGCACATGCCGGGCGCCTTGCCTCTTGCGCATGGTTTCATCGCGAGATCCACGTCTCCATTTTCCATGTCATAACTCAAGCAAACTGTGCCTGTATATGCTGTTTACAAAAAAAAAAAAAAAAAAGACTACGCCGCCATTAGTTGGGCAAACTGACACACAGGAAAGCTAGCGTTAATAATATGAAAAGGGTCTATTGAGCTCCCACTCATAGGTAATAACTGCTGCAATGCGTTTCTTGGAGATAGAGCAACTTAGTAGAAATCTTTTCTGCGACGCTGGCCGTATGAAAATGATTTATACATTTCAAATGAACGTCACCACCCGGTAAATTAACTAACGCTCCTCTCATGTTCCGCCCGCAGCGATGACACGGGACGGTGGCGAACAGAAGACAGAAGTGTCAAACGGGAAGCTTTCTCAATACGAGATCAAATTTTCGCACTGCCAACAGTTCACTTCTTTTTCTTTCTAGGCCTCTAGTGAACACGGCTTTAAGGCCACGTTAACAAGTTGTTTTCGAGGCTGGGAAGTAATTCATACATATATACTTACATTGGCGTTGGGGAAACACTGAACCTGAAGCACGTTCCCTGAAGAATCTAAGTCGGTCACTCTGATTTCGTTCAGCACTGTGTGTCCTATTGGTGTGTCCTACAAAGCAGAAAAAAAAAGTTTGCAGGTGTTCACTTGTTATTCTAAAGATGGCAGCCTTATAGAAAAAGAAAATAACGATGCCGGACTAGTTCTTTTTTTTTAAATCTAGTAATCGGGTACAGGCCCTCTGCTCCGTTGGGGCTACGTTCGTATAAGGAGGAGTGACCGATATTACTGGTTGGATTGCAGCGATATCGAACAACAAGCAATGTATACCTGCTTCGACAAGGGGATCGTGTAGGGGATGGCTAGATGGTTAGGTAATGTCTCGGCAAACGTTTCTTTTCGTATTTTAACGCATAACCTTTAGACAAAGCTAAAACCATGGCGTGGCGCCAAATAAATCTCTTGACGAAAAACATGGCATTGTTGAACTTTTTGTGACACCATTAGATCTTTAGTGTGGCGTAATGTTGTTAACATATTTAAATGAGCACGTATAAAACGTACGAAACGTACAGTAGCATTACCCCCCACCCCCTTTCACCTCATCCCTCCTAACCACATTTTTCATCGGATAAAAGTGGCAGATGTGATGCGTTGGGCAGGCGTCGATTGCCGCGGTAGATTAGTGAGCTTGTTGGGTAAAAACGTGGGAAAAGTGAGAAAATATCTGGGCCCGTATTGGACGCACTCTTACATAAGTGCGTTTCCTTAATGGCCGGGGTTCGGGCACCTGCCAGTTGTGAAAGCGGTCTGCGCGATATCGAGACATTCACCGCTGCGGCGGCCATGCGCGGGGAGCATTTACGTAAACGTTTTATTGCAATATCCATTATACGGACACTCCAGGCGCATTTCCACTGTCGTCGTCGGCGTCTTCATGATATCCGTATGAAGTGCAAGTGCAATAACATCGTGGCCGTGCGCCGTATGCTGTGGGTGTTAGTGAAAGCGTGCGAGGGTGATCCGCAAATGGTGGCTCAATCTCGGGCGCGCAAGGGAGGAAGCGCGCCGTCTTCCATCGCGCGTAAGGCACCGGGGGGGTTCTACTCCGGCTGCGTATGGCGCGGCTGAGCACGGCTGCGCGCGGCCGTGCGGGCCCTATCTTGAAAGCGATCTGCGATGAGTGCAGAGTATAGGTGTGCCGAGGGCTGCTAGCTTAGTGTGCACTTTGTTCTCGCCGCTTAGTTCGCGTTGAAGTGAGAGGCAGCACGGAGGTATTAAATTTACTGGCTGCCGCTCTTCCTCATGCCAGCGTGTTGACAGCGAGTGCCCGCGATCATCGAGATGTGTTCATGTGTGCCTGTGCGCACGTGATTCCTAAGTGATTCCACGCTTGTTAATTTAGTTAGTAAGCGAATGTTTATAATATTTTATACGGCTGATAAAACTGTTATCTTTACTTCGTATAGCTCTCTAATAATTTCCTATCACAATCGATGCTTCGCATTTCGGGCGAAACTGCGACTTTTGGGATTACGAACCAAGTGTTGGCAATACGCGCTGCGCCATCAGGTCACGTGTTCCGACCGCTGCTTATTTTCTGGCCACTTACATACACGCAAACCCATACCATATAATGGCGCTGTGGTGAATGGCCTCATTTTATATGTATCTTCCTTATGCATATACAAGCCGCATAACGGTGTGCGAGAAAGTAGCAGTGGCCTTACCTCGGCGATCCTGACCTCGTACGGAACGTTTTCAAATGTTGGGACGTTGTCGTTGACGTCCAAAACAATCACGCTGACTGGCACCTTAACCTGAACGAAAATAAACGAGACAAATGTATATATATATATATATATATATATATATATATATATATAAAAACTTGATTTGACTGAAAAATATTTTAAGGAGCGGTGGTCGGAGCCCCTCAGTCCAGGGCCCCACTGGCCTCTGCCGCCTGCCTGACCTGGCTAATTAAGGACTTTTGTCCTGCCAAGTCGGAACGGGCGAGCTGTGCCTCCCACTGCTCCATTGTGATATTATTAGTTGGCCTATGAGGGTGCTTAGTACACTCCCAGGTTACATGTATTAGGGTAGGTATGCCACCGCATCAAGGGCACGTGGCCCTATAGCGAGTGGGATACAATGCTTGTGTAAGTTACTCAATCTAACTTCAGCGGCTTCTTAAGTCGAACAAACGAAAACGAAGTACTCACGATGTTATTTTGATCAAGACCTCCAACAATGTCTTCTAGGGTCACCACGAACTTCAATGTGTCCGTTTCCTATGATGAAAGCATGATGTTGCATTTCAAGAAAATTTCTATCAGTCTTTTTTTATTTTCTTGTATGATGCTGTTGATATGATTCCATCAATTTTATGCAAATATGAATGAATGAATGAATCAATCAATCAATTCTTTATTTACCGTGCCCAGAAACAACCATAAGGTTTAATTGCTGCCCCCCCCTGCGTGCATACATTAAAAAACAAAAACATAGCACAACAACTAATAATAATAATGATAATAATAATAACAGACTACTTTGGGTCTATGTTATTATTATGTTTTGTTATTTAGCATGTTTTCGGTCTTAAGCGATGATAAAATCTTATATTATGACATGTTAAAGGATAAAGGTAAGGTCTTGACGCGATAGCGCTAAGGGCCCCGTGTTGCAAAAGATCTGGCGTCGGCGTCGGCACCGGCGTCGGCATGCATGTCGGCGTCCGTGGCGGAGAAAATCATCCGCACGCAGGCCCTCCGCGTGGCGCAAGGTGTTAGTGCCGGAGAAAATCATCCCGAACCACCCTGACCGCGCAGGCCCTTCGTCGTGGTTAAAGATGTTAGTGAACAAAAATTGAATTTCTCACAGTGAAATCCGTCAGAACAATGGCAAAGTACAATTTCAGCAGAACCTACAGACATGGTGGCGTCGAACTGTTATTTGAATGTACTAGAAAACATAATTCTGTTACGAGGAAACTTATACACAAACCACTTTTGCCAGCATTTCTACCATAACACCGGCTCACTCGGGGAGCCTACTTGCGAAAATCTTATCCAGATGGCGCTGGCATCCTCGGCAAGTCAAATTGGGACTTGGCCTGAGAAATGCGTTTTGGACACGCGCGCGCGTCAGGGCAATAGCAAGCAATTCATAAAATATTGAAAAGCGGTCCTAGGGCCTTCACATTTTAATATAAAACGACTTAAATAGCCCCCGGAAAATATCTTCCCAGCAATGAATTTCTGTTTAGAAGTGAGGTCGATTTTAAGGGGATCGGTGTAAGTTTGGTCTTTGTAAGCTGGCTTTCCCTCGTTCGGTGTTGCAGTGAATGAAGCCTACTTGCCGGACGCGAACGATGCGATGCGAACGGGTCCCGATAACGCTATCGCGTTCTACTCTTAAAGGCGAAACTTAAGCGTCCTCCAATTTTTCTTTTCAGTACATGTATACGTGTATGGTCGGATGATAGAAGATCCGCAGCATGTTTTTCTCAGTATTACCCACTCTTGCACTTCTAGAGAGTCTGCGCAGCACGTATCGCTCCCAAAATAAATATATTTGTTGAGAATGCATACAGCTACAGTTATGCAGTAATCATTTATGGCATTCTGTGACAGGCACCCGCTCAAGACAGCGACGTCGCCTTTCGAGGAATGAATCCGGTCAAGTGCTAGCGTTCAAGACACTCAATTGACTACGCGGAGTGTCGCATGTTATGCTCCTATAGTGAGCTGCACTTAGTCCTGTCCTCCTGCTCCTTCCCCTTTCCTATATAGCGTTCGCGTCATCTTCTAAATTCATTAAACTGATCTGAGCGCTCATCTGATTTTCCGTAAGGCCTTGCATACTCCGCATCAATTGATTCGTGGTCCCTATATAAACGTCTTATGTTAGAACACCAACGCAGTAGATCATGTTTGTATGACCCTTGGGCGTCCAATTGGAATTTGTCGCAAATATTTTCGAGATATACTACCTACCTCCCGATCGATGTTGTTTATCACAGTGACGTCACCCGTGGCACGGTCAACCGAAAGAAGGTCAGTTCCCTCGAGTCCGTAGTAAACTGGCGAATTTTCGGGATCCGAACCTTCTAGGCGAAATACAGATGTGCCTAAAGAGAAATAATTTCAAATAAAGAAAGCTCTTTGGTTCCAATTTCTTTCCCTCTTTTGGAACAAATTCATTGTAATAGACATAGAAAAACGAAATTCGGTGCTTGACGAGTCGTGTTTGACCGAAGAGAGACATGGACTCACCGATCGGCGTGTTCTCGGATATCACAGCAAGGTCAATGGTTTTGGTAAACTTAGGCGGCAAATTCGCGTTTGTTACTGCAAGAGAAATAAGCAAACAATTAAGCAGCGATTTGGGAGTGCTTGTGCAACAAATGCTTGAATGAAATCTGGTCAAACAATCAATAAATCTAAACTAACAAAGCCAAGCCGGCATGTCTCAACAGCATTGGTATCCACGGCCGAGAAGAGGAATACTTACGATGCGCAATTGCAGAGAGGAGCACTAAGATGAGCGCCATTTTCAGCCCTGGAAACATAAAAAAACAAGAGGAACGGTAAAAAGATATTATTTATTCATTGATTTATATTTAAATATATACAGGGTGTATCAGCGAACACTTTAAAATTGTTTTAAAGGTTGCCTTTGGCAGATAGCCCAATTCTAGTTTATGAACTGGTCTCCTCGAAGAGGCGGACATCACTTGCTAAAAAAATTGAAATGCATAATCGACTAATTAAAAAAAATTCACTAATTAAGTTTTTAACTAATTACCTTATGGCACATATTGCAATTTACAAATTCTAGCCATGGAGTTCGCAAGGCAATGGATCCACTTGGAACGAATTCTCAGGATGACACCAGTTTCAATATATTAATTCCCGAACTTTGCAGAGAAATGCATTGGCGTTTCAGTTACTTTCTTAACAAAACGTCGTTTTATGCATTGAAGAGGGGCCACGTGGGGCGTGCATGTGCCGCGCTTCCTATGTCATTTATGGTATAACGCATTATGGTTCTGGCATACATTGACCATTGAAAACAAATCTGTTTTGGAATGCTGTAAATCTACAAAAACCTGGGTCCGAATTCACAAAAACTTCCTACGCCAAAACGCTTCGTAAGAGCACATGCCAGCCAATCCTGATGTTGGACACATTCTTAGCCAAGGCGGCTGTCCAATGGCTAACAGCCCTCACGAAAGAAGAAGAGCTTTGTGAACTCGTCCTCTGGGGTCATATTAAACAGACAGAAAAAAAAAAAAAACGCTCTTTCGTAAGTGCCGTTCGCTATTGGCCGTCGTTGGGGCGGTTCTTTCGTTATCACGACGATTTACGTCATAAGTGGCGGGTGCTCAAACTGCTGGCCAATGAGAAAGCACTCTGAAAAGTTTAAGTGAATACGGTCATTGTTTCCTGTAGAAAGGGTCTCACACTAAATGCAACAGTGAAAGAAACGGTGCAGGTACGTACGCAACTGCTTTCAATTCTCTTTCTGAGGATGTAACAACGCCACCATCCAAAATGTTTAAAAGACCCAAGGTTATTACTACGCCATATAGAGTATGTTACTCGAGGGGTAATGTAATGTACGATGATGGATAAAGAGAGTAGGAGAAAATAAAAAAGGAAAATTTGCATCCGCGTAACACGCCTAAACAAAGATACACGCAAACACACTAGCACACGGACCCGACGTAATTTAGAATCTTATTGAGGCCATGTATCGCGAAGGAATTCTAGACGCGTCTTAGTAGCGCGCAGAACAGATGCAGGAAACTGACACGGTCCAAGGACGTCCCTTAGCTCAAGGCATGCGTCGCGACGCATGCTTATCGCATTTTAGGCCTTGGCTCGCTGACATGCGTTTTCTTGGAAAGTATGAATGACGCATTTAAGAGTTTAAGTGAATTTACATTGTAGCCACCTGATGATAATCTCACGTTTGTTCTGAATTACTAACATGACTCACGGCCTTGTTATTGCATTAGCTTTCCTGACAATTACGAGAACACCGTTGAAATCCGTGGGCGGTCATTTCTTGAATTACGTGGGCAGGTAGGTTCAACTAGTGTTAATTTATAGAGATGGTAGAAGAAACCGCTTATGGCTACTCGAATTCCACTTTCAGGGAATAAAAATGAAAGAAAGGCTTTATCATGCGCCAGTAATAACTAGGGGTGTGCGAATATTCGAAATTTCCAATACGAATCGAGTAGTCTTTGCTATTCGATTCGTATTTGATTCGCACATGCAACTCGAGATTTAACTAATCGAATGTGTTGAATATTCGTTTCTATGAAATTCTATTCTATGAAAGATAACAAGAGTTGTTGCAGTCTACAGGGAGAAAGATTGATGTTCCCAGCAAACCACAAATATCCATTGGGCGTACCACAAAAGACCAAATATCCAAGACATTTAACGACGTCTAGTTTACATCTACAGTATGTTCGACTAGTACGTGGCAGTCAAGGTAGGGTGGCTAGTCAAGGTTCATTCAAAAGACATCGAATATATTTGTGATTTGGACATCTCTTGCACATTCAAAGCTTTCGCACATTGATCGTACATTGTGCGTTGTGAGTAGATGCACGCACTGTGCCGCAGAAATACAAGCAAGTTGTCTCTAATGCCTAACAATGGGAAGCTAGGAGAGCAAAAGTCGCGCTGTTGCCTGTTACAGCCCTGCAGCGGGGCTAGCCACCCTAGCGGGGCATTTACTTTGTTTTTTGACATCATCATCACTGTGCATGTTCGAGATGGAAAATGTGTACCTTAATTGCGAAATATTCGTCTGTTCATTCTGATGACCGCATTTATTTTGCAATTTAGCACGACCTCTGCACGCACTGCTGGAGGTCTAGTAACGTTGCTGCTGGACACCGTGCGCAAAGCCAATACTTTCGGCATTTTTTCTCTATGCTTTCGGTCTCGGTTATGTCATTTTTTTTCTCAAACAAAAATGCTCTATTTTTCTGTTATATCTATTAGTACAATGTTGAAAATACGTAACCTTTAACTTGCTGATGTATTACGACAGTTTATAAAGAAAACATCGCCACTTCGCATCGCCACTGATATAAATTCAGCAACACGCGCCTCGATGCAAGTGCGCAGCAATGTTCCGCGCGCGAGCAGCGTGTGCTTTATTAGTAGACAGTTTTAGTTTAACGTTAGCGTGGGGTTAAGGGAAATAGCGTTACCCTTCCGCAAACGAACTTTGCAGAAAGAGAGTTTTAGTATAGCGTGACAGCGTAGTTTACGTGCGGGACGCTATTCAATTACGCGTCCGGAAAGTGCGAGAGGAAGCGCAATGTAAGCCAGGAGCGCGTTGTATTTTTACTTCACATGTCCGTCGATCTGCAACGAAACAGACAAGCAGTACAAGCTGTCTACCATAGCCTCCGAAATCCTCCCATCTCAGAGGCCATATGCCGTCGTCGCGCCTTTCTCCCGACTTTACCGACAGGTGGCGCTCGCATTCTCGGAGAAAATTTCTCTCGTTAACGATCTCGAAAATTGCTCAAGATTAGCTATAACACTCTCTCGGCGAAGCGGCATGAGACTAAGCAAAAGCCGTTTACGCAGTCATTTGCTACAAACGAAGTGAATTCTACAAAAACAATGCCAAATTCAGTTCGAAGCGGGCGACCGGGACTGCCGCCATGTTTCACGTAAACTACGTAAACCACGCTAACACGGTAACGTTGTTCGACTTTCGTACGGTTGACCATGGCCCAAGTACGTATATACTAGGCAGAACTGTACAGTTGCGTACTGAAATTTAGAGCTGTGATTCTTACTGCTATTTGTGGTATACGTTTGTTTGTCTTGTGGAGCGCTTATAGAAATGTTCTGAGGGCAACGTTTTGATGGTTCATTTTCGCACATGTTTGTATCGCTTGGTATCCGGCGCTCCTCTTCAAGTGTCAGAGATATTTCTCATTTGCAACGCCTATCTTAAAGCTGGAAGCATTATGTTATTGGCACTTTCGTGGTATGAGAAGCTGCCTGAGCAAGCTGCCTATCAAGATGAACCATCTCGGGATTCTGCTTGCGTGGAATTTCTTTTACCAGGTATTTTTAAATATAGTGAGAAGAGGTTTATTGGCGGTGTCCGTCAAGGACGCTACGAGTTCCAAGAACGGTGAGGCAGCGTGGAGCACAGTCTCCAAAAACACCAGCGACCAACAGCGCGAGCAGAGCGGGCCGAGCGTTGGCGATGCCGCTGGACGGAGGCGCGTCTTCTTCTTCACAATCGCCCCCGCAGAAAAAGAGCCATCCTGGCGGCCTAAGTTGTTGCTGGCAGAAGGTCATAGTAGGGCTTGAGACGCGCCACGTGTACGAGGTCACGTCCACGCCGGCGCATGTCGTCAGATGTAGAAAGCGGCTCGATGAGAAAATTCACCGGGGACGTTCGCTCCAAGACGCGGTAAGGCCCTTCGTACTTTGGAACGAGTTTTGAGGAAAGACCTGGAGTTTGGCAAGGAACAGCCAGCCATACAAGAGACCCTGGGGCATATGTGGGACTGGGCAGTGAGTCGGGGCGTCCTTCCTTCTGGCGCTGTTGTTCTTGTGACGTAAAGGTGCGCGCGAGCTGGCGGCACTCTTCGGCTTGTCGGGCAGCTTCGTACACAGGCGGGCACTCGGAAGCGTCAGGACGGTATGGAAGGAGAGTGTCGATGGTATGCAATGGCTCCCGTCCATATAGGAGGAAGAAAGGTGAAAATCCCGTTGTAGCTTGTATCGCGGTGTTGTATGCGAATGTTACAAACGGAAGTACGCGGTCCCAGTTGCCATGATCAGATGCCACGTACATCGCGAGCATATGACCGAGAGTGCGGTTAAACCGTTCCGTGAGCCCGTTAGTTTGCGGATGGTAAGCCGTGCTCGTGCGATGAATAATGTGGCATTCCGAAAGCAGAGCTTCGACGACCGCGGAGAGGAAGGCGCGACCTCTATCACTGAGAAGTTCTCGAGGTGCACCATCGAAGGACGAAGCGATGCAGGACGAAAGAGGCTATATCCCGCGCTGTAGCATTCGGTAGAGCAGCAGTTTCGGCGTAGCGTGTCAAATGGTCCACAGCAATTATGATCCACCTATTGCCATCCGGTGTCATGGGAAGCGGGCCGTAGAGGTCAATGCCTACGCGATCGAAGGGTTTGGCAGGGCACGGAAGCGGCTGCAAGGCGCCAGACGCACGTAAAGGTGGTAACTTGCGACGTTGACAGTCAGGGCAGCACTGAACAAACTTTCGAACAAAAGTGTACATTTCCCGCCAGTAGTAGCGATGGCTTATACGTTCGTAAGTCTTAAATACTCCGGCGTGGCCACATTGCGGATCGTCGTGAAAAGAGGCACAGATTTGGGATCTTAAGCTGCGGGGAATGACTAGTAGCCATCTACGGCCTTCGGGAGCGTAGTTGCGTCGGTGAAGCAGCTGATCACGAATAGCGAAATGAACAGCTTGGCGTCGGAGGGATCGGGATACAGGAGTCGTCGATGATCCAGAAAGATAGGCGAAAAGAGAAGCGATCCACGGGTCACGGCGTTGTTCGGTGTCAATGGAGTCTAGGTCAAGAGATGACAGGGGGTGAGCGCAAGTGGTTCCGCAGGCCGAGTCGGGAGGTAGAGGTGAACGGGACAGGGCATCTGCGTCAGTGTGCTTGCGTCCACAGCGGTAGACGACGCGAATATCGTACTCCTGGATTCGGAGTGCCCAGCGTGCTAAGCGGCCAGATGGATCTTTCAACGTGGCGAGCCAACAAAGCGCGTGGTGATCCGTTACCAGATCAAATGGGCGGCCGTATAAGTATGGGCGGAACTTGCCAAGCGCCTATACCAGAGCCAAGCACTCTTTTTCAGTTACGCTGTTATTGGCCTCTGCTTTTGTCAGCGTACGATTCGTATAGGCGACCACGTATTCGGAGTAACCGGGCTTGCGCTGTGCGAGGACGGCGCCAAGATCGACCCCGCTGGCGTCTGTATGCACCTCAGTTGCAGCTGTCGGGTCGAAATGGCGAAGAACAGGTGGAGAGGTAAGAAGACGCCGCAGTGTAGCAAACGCGGCGTCGCATGCAGGAGACTATGAGGAGAGGTCCGCGCCACCGCGTAGGAGCTGGGTCAAGGGCGACATGATCGATGCGAAATTGCGGACAAAGCGCCGGAAATATGAGCACAGGCCCACAAAACTGCGTAGTTCTTTGACGTTAGTAGGCTTCGGGAACTGAGCGACTGCACAAAGTTTCAAGGGGTCCGGTAGAACGCCTTGCTTGGACACGTTGTGGCCTAAGATGGTCAGCTCCCGCGCGGCGAAGCGGCACTTCTTGAGGTTCAGTTGCAGGCCAGCGTTGGTGAGACACGTCAAAACATGTCGAAGGCGAAGTAGGTGGGTCGGAAAGTCAGGCGAGAAAACCACGACATCGTCGAGGTAACAAAGACACATAGACCGCTCGAGGCCACGCAGCGTATTGTCCATGAGTCGTTCAAACGTGGCAGGCGCGTTGCAAAGTCCAAAGGGCATCATGTTGAACTCGTATAGGCCGTCAGGTGTAATAAACGCCGTTTTCTGGCGATCGGCTTCAGCCATTGGAACCTGCCAGTAGCCAGAACGCAAATCTAGAGACGAAAAGAATTCCGCGCCCTGAAGGCTGTCAAGGGCGTCGTCGGTGCGCGGCGAAGGATAGACGTCCTTGCGCGTGACCTTATTCAATCAACGGTAGTCAACGCAAAAGCGGATAGACCCGTCCGACAGGAGATGCCCAGGGACTGTGAGATGGTTGGATAACGCCACGGCGTAGCATATCGTCGACTTGGTCGTTGATGACGCGACGCTCGTCGGCGGAGACGCGGTACGGTCGTTGACGCAACGGCTGGTGCAAGCCGGTGTCAATGTAGTGCTGCACTTCCGACGTTCGGCCCAATTGCGGCTGAGACACATCGAAGGAATCTCTGAATTGGTGTAGTAGCTGAAGAAGCTCGGAGCGTTCGGCAGGGGTTAGTGTAGTGGCGATAGAACCGGAAAACATGTCACTCGACGACTCATCATGCGTTGAAAGGGCGAGGAGTTCGTGCGAGTCAAGATGAAAAGATTCGTCTGGCACGGCAACAAAGAACGAAGAGTCAAGCAGTTCCACGCGGCCGAGACATTCGCCGACAAGCAACGGAACCGACGCAGAAAGCGGATTGTACACAAAAATATTACTGATGCCGGCGGCGATGTCAAGCGTTGCAAAAGGCAGTGGAACGGCTTTGCGACTCATAAAGATGTCAGATGGCGTAAAGAAGACCGTCGCATCGGTGACGGCATCGCAGACGACTGGGACAAGGGCAAAAGAGCCAGGTGGAATGTCGGTGTCCTCACGCATGACCAGTTTAGGCGGCTGATCAAGAGCGTTGTGGGATGGTGCGTCACACAACGGCGAAATTTCAACTTCAGCTCGTGCGCAGTCGATGACGGCATTATGACGGGACAAGAAGTCCCACCCCAGGATGACGTCATGTGAGCAGGCAGGAAGAACGTACAATAAACTCGACAATGTACAAAACGCCTTGTAAAAGCACACGGGCAGTACAGGCTGCGAGAGGTGTCACGTGCTGCGCGCTTGCGGTGTGAAGCGACAGTCCAGTCAGCGTCGTGGTCACCTTGCGCAGCGAACGGCAGAGTTTGGCGGCTGTAACAGAAACGGCGGCGCCGGTGTCCACAAGCGCAAAAGTAGAAATACCTTCGACAGATATTGCGACCATGTTAGCAGGAGAAGAGCGAGGACTTGGGCAGTTCGAAGATGGCGCAGTTCTTGCCTCGCGAACTGCGGCGCTTAGTTTTCCTGGTCGGAGGTTGCGGGTCGGCGACGCATTGGGGAGAGCGATCGTCGACGAGGAGATGGGGATCGGCGCGTCGGAAATTCAGGGAGGTCAGAAGAAATGTAGCGCTGGGAGGGACCCGGGGCTGATTGGCGCATGGGCTGACCACCATACTGGAACGGCCGGGCTGCGGCGTCGGGAGTTGGAAGGCGACGGCGGCAATACATGGGTTGCACGGACGTCACGTCCGAGAACGAGAGGACCGGAAACCGCCATGTTTGAGAACAGTCGTAGTGGGGAAGTTCGCATCGGCGAGATCTGTTCTGCGGACGCGTTTCTGACTTCAACATGACGATTTGCGCTATTTTCGGCTGCAGAACAAGAAGTGAAGCTTGTTCTTCTAAAGGCAAGGCACAGCCAAGCCTTAGAATGTTTAGTTTGCCAGCAATTATCACAAATCAGTACGCACGAACACGGCTGTTGTCCGAAAAGCGCCGGAACGCTTGGCTGGCGCGCATTCACAAATCAATGGATAGTGCTCGTAATTGTTTCTGTCCACTGAAAACCTGAACTCCTGCCTTTGCGATTCTCCTATGCTTTCCTTAGTGGCTCGCAATCTGCACAAAACCAGAGTTTCTGCTTCGGCGCTCGCTTTAGTCCAATGCAGGTGTAGTGGAACCATTTGTATCGGCAGAGTTCTCCATCACATGCCACCATTCTCCCTGTCTCTGGGCCTTGACAGTAACAGTAGACAGATTTTTGGGAGCTAGTGCCAGCCTCCGGTGCATCTTTTCGGGTGAAATACCCGTCAAACATCTCCGGTAGGACAACATGTGTGAAATACTGCGTTGCAGATCCCACAATTCCATGAAAGAATGCATTGTCTTCCATTATCCTTTCAATATGCATTGAAAGAGGTGTCCAAACAACAAAGTCACAATACTTTGCACTACACATTGCCAGTTGTGTCTGCACCTGATAAAAGTAGCCATGAGTTCTCTTCAGGCGACTAGTCTCCAGGCAGAAACCTTTGCTTCCTAACGCAGCTTCTGTCCCAGACTTCTATCCCAGAGTAGGGGCATTTGACCTCAACAATGCCTTCACCCCAGCACAAACAGCTGACAAAAGCATCTGGGGATGCAGCAAGGTGGGGATACTTTGTACTTAAACAAACACCAACTCTTCTCAGTGTCATATTGGTGTGGTGTTGCGCTGCTTGTTTCTGGTAGGCGGAGATGGCAGTGCCTTCATGCTTACGTCCCCATTCTGTCGCTGCAGAAGAAAACTTGTTGTTCTCTGGGTAACATATTCTTTTCAATAAACTAATTGCCGGCTGGCTCAGACTTGTGCTGCTCACACACTTCATAACAGAAGCAGTTACCCGGCCTGCTCTATATGCACACCACTTGGCACATTTGGACTGCTCTCTTGTTGCGGCTTCCACATGCTGCACCATCTCTTCTGTTATCACCATTTCTTTTAAAAACACTTCAGCCCGGCGCACCAGGGCAGACAAATCCTCGAAGGTGGCCTCTTCACACGTAAGGTTATGGAGGATCATGGGTTCTTTCTCTTGTGGTGGCTCATAAAGTGCGCTATATTCTTCATGTAGCATGAACAACGCTGGCATGGTTCCTGCTTTTGCTATCGCTGCAAAACACTGCTCAATCTCTGCCTTCGTTGGAGCTGGGATTGGTTGTGGAGATGGGGCTTCTTCAACATAACTGCTGTTTGTATTGCTGTCCATTTTCTTCTTCTTCATTTTTGCTGATGAGAAGTCAATCTCCCTTAGCCTCTTGAATTCGGCATTTCGGATATGGGGTGGTAGCCATTGATTTTTCTTTTCTGTGCAAGTCACAGAGTCCCTCAGCCTCACAGCAGTTTCAATGGCGAAAAGTGTCGCGGCAACGTGCAAACACGCTTCACCCACACCTGCCATGCAAGTGCAATGAGCTGTAGCAACAGTGCCATCTGTTCTGGCCAAAATCCACACTTTCAGCGGTGACTCTCGTATAGGCGCTGGGAGTGGTTGACCTGAAAGGTTGATTGAAATCTCAGTAAGTACTGTTTTGCAAATGACAGCTTAGATTTGCTGAATACAACAGAGCTGGCTGTGTGGTTTCATGCTGCCTTATCAACACACTAACTTAAAATGTTACAGGAGCTAGATGATTTTGATTTGACTTGTGCATTACTAGTTTCAGGCAAGCTCAGAAGTAGCCTCCAGAAATGAGCGTACAGCTCTAGCTTTCAATTAAGGTTGCCGATATTTCGCTGGTCATATCCTCACAATTTATGCTTTTTTTTTCTGACCACTGGATCATTTCTATCGTTGCCGCGTGCGGCCATCGTAAGCAACAAAACCGTCGCGCACAAAAGGAAAACAAACGAGCACAACTGCAGCCCGACGTTGGAAAAATGCACATTTACTTCGGCCGTAACATGAAAAAGCGTCAACTAACCTCGCTTAGAACAATGACACGCTGTGATGCAAGCTGCTTTGCTGCGAGCATCCTCTGGTGAAGTAGTTGTGGCCGTCGAGTGATTTGTAGGCCTTCATCTGCAGCAGAGTGACGTGGCTTGTTGAAAGCACCAAATAAGTTACGATGTCGCCGTGGGTCACGGCAGGCAGCAGATCGATGTTTGGTGCAGCGTCCTCACCGATGCGCAGATCGTAGGGGTCGATGCCATCGCACATTTTAATTTTCGCTCGGTAACGCACCCGGGTCGGTCCCACGAGCTCTTCAAAGTACGAAGGGCAAAGCGCGTGCACGTTTTCTTTCGCCATGTCGACAAGAAGCTCCCGCGCGGCGGTAAGCAGCACGCGCAGCACGCGGCAGCCCGACTGTAGCCCGACGTCGTGTTCTTAAATATGGCGCTCGTTCGCTCTGTAAGCCGGAACTGACGTCACGTGCAACCCATGTATAGCAAGCGACGTGTCCAGGCATGCAGCAGGCGTAACAGATGGGACGATTGTCAGGCGTCCGCCATGGATTGCTGTCTCTCAGCCCGGCCCAAGAAGCAGTGGAGGGTGGTGCAGACTTGCAGGATCGAGAAAGGCGGCTGGGGAGGCCTACGCACTACCTGCGCATAGGTAGGAGGCACGGCAACAGGCTGCACTGCCTGCGCATGTATACGTAAGAGGCGCGGCAACAGGCTGCACTGTCTGCGTATAGGGAAGAGGCGCGGCTACAGGTGGCTGGTGGTGAGCGACGGGAACAGCTTGTGCGACCTCTTCGGCAATGACAGAACGGAGCGTCGAAGGCAGACGACAGGACGGCTCCTGAGTGAAGGGGACCAAGGAAAGTTTACGGGCAACCTCCTCGCGCACGAAGTCCTGAATCTGCTGAAGCAGTGGAGAGTGGTCGGAAACGGCAACCAGACTCGCTAGCGAGTCGGCGGTAGACAGAGGTTGACGAGTCAGGGTGCGTTGCTTCTTCAGCTCTTCGTAGCTCTGGCATAACGTGACTACTTCAGAAACGGTGCGCGGATTCCTGGCCAAAAGCATCTGGAATGCGCCGTCATCGATGTCTTTGAGGATGTGCTGAACTTTATCAGCTTCGGGGATGGCAGCGTTGACACGTTTACAAAGGTCGACGACGTCTTCAATGTAACTAGTGAACTTTTCACCAGTCTGCTG
Organism: Dermacentor silvarum; assembly: GCF_013339745.2. Lineage (NCBI taxonomy): Eukaryota > Metazoa > Arthropoda > Arachnida > Ixodida > Ixodidae > Dermacentor > Dermacentor silvarum. The sequence goes on from NC_051154.1 coordinate 178,835,396, forward strand.
TGCACGGGCTCGCAAGCGCTGTTCAGCGCGAAGTTTGCGCACAGCAGGTCGGCCAAACACTTGAGTGAAAGACGTCTTGAAAGTTGACCATGTAGGGATGTCGACTTCGTGGTTATGAAACCAGAGTTGGGCAACGCCAGTAAGATAAAATATGACGTTGGTCAACTTCGCGACGTCGTCCCACTTGTTATGCGCGCTCACCCGTTCATACGGGCGCAGGCGCCGGCGGGTCGCTGTTGTCGGTCATGATGGGCGGAAGCGTTCGGGTTCGAAGCTCCAGGGTGCAAGCGGCGGGGGAAATCCAGCAACCTCCACCAATTGAGAAGAGGTTTATTGGCGGTGTCCGTCAAGGACGCTACGAGTTCCAAGAATGGCGAGGCAGCGTGGAGCCCCGTCTCCAAAAACACCAGCGACCAACAGCGCGAGCAGAGCGGGCCGAGCGTTGGCGATGCCGCTGGACCGGAGGCGCGTCTTCTTCACAATAGCTAGAAAGTACTGGCTTTCTATCTTGAATCCGGTGGCCCCAGAAGCAGGTGCTGGCAAGCAGGCCATGTACTTTTGGTCATTAATTAGTGTGTGATACTACCTCCTACTAATCAGTTTTATTCTTTTTAAATATAATTGTGGTACTGTGCCTACTAGTCATTTTCTGAGTGTTCACACCCTTTTCTCTTTAGTTTTGTTTTAGTGAAGTTAATTTTCAAGAATCTGTTTTCATTTATTTGTTTTAGATCCACGTTTAACCTGTTTGTATAGAGGCAGAACTTGTAATGAATATTTTCATACATGTGCCTGGCGGGAGGCCGATCATTTTTGTAATAAAGCTTTACGAGTTGTATAAATAAAAAGTAACAGTGGTACGACATTGTGAGTTTCACTGGTGTGCTTTACCTAGTGCTTACTGAACTCACTATTTTTCATTTATCCATTGCAGGATTTGTAATGATGCGTAATGATCAAAATACAGATTTACGATTTTGTTAGCCCAGTTTTCGCATTTTGATGAGCGCTAGAATTATATATAAAAGTTGACAGTCACTTAGCGAACACTGAAGAGGATGAAGGCAGAAGCCTGCGCACTCACGAAGCATTAATTATTTGTCATTCTCATTCGAATGCGTTGTTACTTCCTATTGTTTTCCCCTACCAAAGTTGTGAGCTCGAGTGCCCTAATCACCTGTGCCTTAATTAACTTCGTCATAATTAACACCAATGGTTGCGGGCTCTACTCCCACCAAAGATCGAGGGTTTGAGTGCCTTAATTGTATCTTAATTAACTTTGCAATAATTAACAACAAAAGTCGTGGGTTCGACTTCCACCAAAGGTCGAGGGTTCGAGTGCCTTAACTCTGCCTTAATTAACTTGTTTTACGTTACTTCGCCCTAATTAACACCCAAGGTAGTGGGTTCGACTCTACCTTCACCATGTCATTTGGGCCGCTATTTTGTAGCGATGCCTTTAAAGTAATAATGCCTTCTCGCGCTTATCGCGCTTTTTCAGTGGTCAGAGCGACGGTCCGTTCACGATATCAACGTTGATAACGCGAGCGGACCGTCGCTCTGACCACTGGCAAAGCGCGATAAGCGCGAAAAGGCATTATTACTTTAAAGGCATCGCTACAAAATACCGGCCTCGGAATCCAACTTGGAGATAACTTGGGGATGTGGCCGGTTCGCCCATATCTCCAAGTGGTTTCGACTCCCAACAAAGATAGTGGGTTAGAGTGCCGCAATTAACTCTATCTTAATGAACTGTGCCTTAATTCGCTTAGACCTAATTAAGACCAAAGGTCTTGGGTCCGACTGCCACCAAAGGTCGAGGGTTCAATCCCCAATTTTGGTGCCATTGAATTTTGGTGCTGCAAGCTGGACATTGGATTTTTCGACCATTGAGCCATCTAAGGATTTCACCTTAATAAGTGTTGCAATTTATATTCAGCAACAAGGACTTAACGCTGTAATACTCCAGGATCAGCCATCAGACGAAAGACGTTTAGTAGCATATGCCTCCAGATCGCTTTGTAAAATAAATTATGGGGTTTTACGTGCCAAAACCACGATCTGATTATGAGGCATGCCGTAGTGGGGGACTCCGGAATAATTTCGACAGCCTGAGGTTCTTTAACGTGCACCTAAATCTAATTACACGGATGTTTTCGCATTTCACCCCCATCGAAATGCGGGCGCCGAGGCCGGTATTCGATCCCGCGACCACGTGCGCAGCAGCCCAACACCATAGCCACTGAGCAATCACGGAGGGTTCCAGATCGTTAACAAAAAAACAGGGCAGAGGTATTCAAAGATCGAAAAGGAAGCGTTGGCTTTGACCTGGGCAGCAGAACGCTTCGACGAATTTCTGCCTCACGTTTCTATTTGAGACAGACCACAAGCCCCTCCTTCCGCTACTGGGTCGCGATCCTCTCGATTCTCTTCCACCAAGAATTCAAAGATTCAGAATGCGTCTTATGCGGTACTCGTTAACGCTCACACACGTCCCGGGTAAAACCATCGCTACAGCGGACACTCTTTCTCGAGCCAGAGTGATGAACACGGGACTGTCTATCGGGGAACTGTCTCAAGCTGACGTCTCGACTCACGCGGATAGAGTCGTTCGATATGCGCTCTCAGATGACATATTCGACTGCATACGCTCAGAACAGGCAACGGACCCCGAATGCGCAATGTTGCTCGAAGCTGGCATGTAAGGTTGGCCCGCAAAGGACTCGCTACCGAAAGTTCTCAGACCGTTCTGGGCGCATCGTGGCAACATCACGGTTTGCAAGCAGTTTCTGAAGGACTCCAGACTAGTAATCCCACGAGCGCTGCGAAAAGAAATGCTTCAGAGTCCACGAGGGGCACCAAGGCATTGCCCGCTGCCGCGCGAACGCTAAAGAATCAGTCTGGTGGTGAGGAATCAGCCAGGAAATTGCAAAAACCGTAGCGAACTGCCAAGCTTGTGCCGCAGAGCTCACCCAATTTTCCGAACCGATGATCCCATCTGAAACAACGCAGCTTCTATGGGAGAAAATCGGAATTGATTTATTTGAGATCAAAGGATCTGTCTATCTTGTTGTTGTCGATTAGCACTACAGGTATCATGAGCTGGCCTTGCTGGATCAAGGAACATCGTCACAGGTCGTGATCCAGTATCTGAAAAGCATCTTCGCCAGGCGCGGAATCCCGAAAACGGTAATATCGGGCAATGAACCACAGTTCATCTCACTTGCTTTCATTGATTTTGCAAGGAAATACGGCTTCAAGCATGTCACAACTAGCCCTCGTTACTCACAAGCTAACGGGGAAGCTGAGCGCATGGTAGGGACTCTCAAAAGACTACTGAAAAAAGCGCAGGACCCATACATTGCCTTGCTGAACTATAGAAACACACCGGGCCCAGCCAGCTATAGCCCAGCGCAACTGCTAATGAGCCACCGCTTACGCTCACGAGGGCCACGCATACCCTCCGCGTTAAAACCGCGAGTGGTACGTAAGCGTTTCTTGGAAAAAGCAGGACGAAAAATACTGACAGAAACAAAAGATGTATTTTGACAGACGTCATGCTGCGAGACCTCTTCCCAATTTGTCCGCAGGCAACCAAGTATGGCTGAGAGACAGATGCGCCGAGGGCACAGTCCTTCGTCCTTCCTCAACACCGAGATCATACTGGGTACAGACTGAAGGGAGAACCGTATGCAGAAACAGACGCCATCTATTCCTGCTCCCAAACGGAGGAGAAACCAGTCCCGTCTCGGCCGAACAGCGTCAAAAAAGCAGCCTGCCAACGGACACGACCGACAACGAGGACATCGTGGCTAAACAAACGCCCGACACCCAAGAGACCCTTCCACCGAACGAAACTTCGAGACCAGAGCAAAGAGCGACGCGATATGGGCGCGTCGTACGAGCTCCAAAAAGACTCGGCATTGATGACCGATTTGTACTTTCCTTTCTTGGTAGGCCCACAGTGCTTGTAAAACGCGGAAGATGTGAGTGTCATCCTGATACAATGTGCGTGCCTGTGCCACAGAGAAGCGCTGAGATAAGCGCTATGCTTTTATTTACTTTACCCAGTTCTCAAACAAGTCATGTGACCATTCTGGCTGTATATATTTAATCATGGAACATTAAAGAGGATCATTCTTGGTCATGAGACGACGGGGAGCGTCTGTCTGACAGATGTAAATGCATGATTTTGCTGCCGAGGAGCTTCGGTTTCTACGCAGAGACAACAGTTGCAGAGTGAACGCATCAAGGAGGTCACCTTTGCACAAATATAGTTTCCAGTCGTTAAATAAGCATGCCTCGCTTTATTCAGTCGATGAATTTATCGTCTCAATTTAGGCAAAACAAATTATTTGATCACTCTCATCCCGTTTGGATTTCTTTAACACAATGTGCGTTGATGTCTATGTAGTATTGCGTCGTTCCACGCGAAACGTCCCAGCCCAAAAACCGACCATCGCTGATTTTTTTTTGAAAAAAATTAGGCTACATGGCTATTGTGTAAATAAGGCCAAAGTATGTTGGTGAAAAAAAAAAGTTTGATCACGTGAGCGTTATTTGAAATTTCTGAAAAGAAGCAATAGTTGGTTGGAGGTAAATTTTTTTTTTATCGAAGTCTCTAACTAGGTGTAATAACAAAGTTTATTTTATAGCATTCTAGGGGCATCCTTCTTTCATATAATGTGATAAATGAATGCATTTCAATATATATCACGTTTATTTGGCTCAGTAAAAAGAAGCAAGAAATGTTGCGTTTTTAGAATTTTTTTCGCATAAACTTCGCAAATTTTCAAGTACAATATTATTTCTTCCTTTTTTGCATGTTGCTATAGTGTAGCTAAAAATAATTTGAAATTCTTAAGGCATATATTTTTTTAGAAAAACACCTCCAAAGTTGGCAAAAAGTGGATTTTTTGCGAGATTCATGATACATTATCTTTTGATAATGATTTATCTACATTATACATTATCTTTTGATTCATGATTTTATCTGGAGATAAAAATATGTCAGATAGCTGAATATGCGCACCGGCCTCTTAGCTTGTGATTTAGAAGTTTTTTATTCGAGTAAATTTTGTTTGAAGCCGAGAAAAAAATTTTTGAAGTCAACAACCAATATCACCAGTAGGCATTGCGTACGTGCCGCCGCTCATCTCGTCGTCTGCTCGTTGTCGGCTGCGCGTCGCCGTCTGCCGCCCAGCAGACGGCGGCTAGTATATGGGGGGATCATTTTTAAGATTTATGGAAATTTTAAAAATCGCCTGTAGCAGATATAATTCTATTCCTTGAGCTGGACTGTTCAGAGGCGGACAATACTTGCACGAGAAATCGAAACGGATATTGAACCAATTAACAAACAACTGCTAATTAAGTTCTTCATTAATTACTTTACGGCAAATATTGCAATTTACGAATTGTAGCCTCCGAGTTTGAAAGACGCATCCACTTGAAATTAATTTACAGGATGACACCAATTTTGAGATATTATTTCCTGAAGTGTGGGACGAAATATATAGGTGGGTGTGCTTCAATACATAGATGAGCATTTTGTTAAATAAATTGCAGTTTTGCCCGAAAGTCGAAGCATCGATTGCCACAGTAAATTAGTGGACTGCTATAAGACGTAACGATAGTAGTTTTATCGGTCGTATAAACTTGTAAACATAGGCATACCAGGTAAATTAACAAGCATGGTGTCACGCATGCACAAGCAAACATGAACACATCTCACTCGATGACTGCTAAAAATGCGCTGTCAGAACGCTGGGGTGAGACAGCGCGGCACAGCAGCGAGCGAATTGACCTTCGTGCTGGCACTT
>NC_051154.1:178841317-178886920 GCF_013339745.2 Dermacentor silvarum
GGTATATTTCCGATGACACGACAGGTTCCACTGCGTGTGCCTGCTGGGTTTTGCAATGCGCAGATTTCAGCATCATTTGTATGCATTATTTCATTATTTCATGGCAGCGAGAAACCAAAAGAAAAGGAATGCTCGGCATGGACAAAGATGCAAACACTTCCCAAAGCAAACATTCGATTACGAAAATGATACCTCTGAAGTCGGTTGACCTTCAACTGGCACGATGCAATCACTCTGACATATACCATAAAGAGTCTGCGATGAATGTGGCATGCCTTCGTATGAAATGTTCTCCGCTGGTGCAGCCTATCAATTGATGGACCGTTCTATATGGACCTTCAGCGGGCACTATTGACTGGCGAAGCCACTGCGCCTGAACTCGCGGTCATGCGTGCAGCCGTGCGTGCTACACTTGCGATGCAAACGTTTCCCGATCAAGCGTGCCAAGACGTCGCCCCCAGACATGGGCGCGTCTCAGTTTGCTGCCTGACCGCTTGACGCACGGCTGCTCCCCATTCCGCGCCTGACGGAGCAATGCCTCGGCAGGACACTGCGCGTTAACGCGTGTCCGCCCCTCCCCCTCCCCTTTCCTTCCTGTGTGCACTCGGTCGACAGCCTTCCACGCTCATATGACGCGGTGTCGGTTGGTCACGTGGCATCGACAATGTTACGCAATTATGAAGAGGCTGTTATTGGCCTAGCTGTCAAGCCTGCAAAGCTGAAGAAAAAAAATATATAAAAGAAACGATGGTGGCAAGAACTGAATTTGAATGAGTTGGTTAAACGAAAATCTTAATTGGTTTCTTTTCATTTTTTTCATCTGCACGTAAGAGTGCATTTGTCATATCTATCTTTTCACACGTCATTGAATATATTGCTATGCTTCGAGAACTTACATTGTAAATGTATGAGCAAGAGCAGTGAGTACCACTGGAGGGTGGCAGTAGACTGCATTGCAGTTGCTCTTACATAGAAGATGTTATTTATTCATTAAGTCAGTTGGTCATTTTGGTGCCACTCTGCTTCGCTTGTACGTTCAGCAAGAATGTTGTCTAATGTACGCGTAACACACCATAGGGTGAGGGGAATTACTAGTGCCCAGTGAATATTTTTGAGCATCATGCGTAATCTGTCAAACCTTTGCGGCCGTTGCCAATGCAATAATTGTCCGGCTTAAAGGACAGATGTGGCAAAGTGAGCAAAGAATCGCGTGTCCCGATCGCTTCTGTCACAGCACAATGCAGGCACGGCAAGGCACTTACCGTTGCGCGGCGGGTTCGACCGCTTTCGCAGCCAAAACTTCCGCGTTTCCGGAGCGTTATTCCCACCAGCAACGGCGGCGAAGTCGACGGGGCCGCCGGCCAGTTGCGCCGTGCCGTCACTTGCAGCGGTAGCGGGAGCAGGAACAGCAGCAGCACTGGGTCCGCTCGTCGAACGCAGCCATGCCGACGTCGTGGGCACCTCGCGTCTTCGTCGACCCGGGCCCACCGTTGTCAGGGCTCATTCACGCGCTCGGGTCATCCAAAAGCTCGGTATGCGCAAGAAAGAAACTGGCGGAAAGAAACGGGCGACAAATCGCACGCACTTTCTTGCTGGGCGATTTCTCAGGCCAGCGGCTGCGCCCTCCTTCGGCCGGTATGGTGGCTACACACCGGAGCCAGAAGCACGCCCCCCTCCCTCTCTTCCTTCCTCCGAAACCTGTTTCTTCAGGTGAGCCACCACGGCGGCGACGACGAAGGAATTCAGCTGCCCCCTTGCCAGCAGTAGCTGTCCCGGGGAGAACGAGGAGGGCGAGCGTGTGCGCGTTCGCTCGGCCTCCAGGACCGCTCCTTGATCATTGCAGCGCCTGGGATAGCAGACGACTCACTGTCCCATTGACCCGTTGTTCGATGACCACGGGAAGGATGAACAAAAACAAGAGAAGCGCCGCCTTCGGCTCGAAGCCATGCAGCCTCGTAACTGCGGTCCTGTACGCGTATATACTATACGCACGTGCGGCTTTATAATTATGGGTCGTGTTTCATGAAGAGACGTTTTGCAGAAGTCGTCGGCGTTAGGAGGTGAGGTCCTCTCCGAAGAGTACAATCCCTAGCTGGGCAGTTAATGCTATAGGCAATTTTGTGGCCCCGCTTCTTATTCTCCGGATTACAAGACAGTCATAGAAAGTGGTACGGGCTGGGGCAATCACGCTTAGCCTGAGGGGTGTTAACGAAGGTACAAAGAATGTAAAAACGAATTTGTCGGCTCTCGTACCAAAATTTACACTCTCTAAACTACAGGTTCTGGTATCGGTACAGTTTTGAATACACTATCTTCGGGATCGGCCCATTTTACTACTACACATTCTTCAGGATCAGCTGACTTTACTCGGCCTAGACAGCACCCAGCTTAAAGAAAGTCACTGGGGGCCATATCGGGTCTATGGGTGGTCAAGCTCTTCAAAAGCACCCCCTCGGATGTCAGCTTGGGCAACGCGAGATTTGTGAACCGCTGCGTTGTCGGGCAAGAGCAGCGCGCCTCTTGTCACCAATACTTGTTTTTGAATGATGGCCGCACGCAGTTTTCGGAGAACGTTCACATAATATTCTTCCGTTGCCATCCTGCTATTTTCTAAGTAATCAGTCAGCAGGATCTCCTTTGTATTCCAGAAAATTGTCGCCACCACTTTTCTCCGCGAGCGTTGCACCTAGCTTGAATTTATTCCGAATGCCTCCACAGCATAAAATGTTTCTGGGTCCCGCTGGTAAGGCCACCTTTCATACCCAGTCATAAGATCTCTGTCACTTTCATCAATACTCAATAGCCCCCTTGATGAATGCAAGCGGTGGTGTTGATCTTGCTTGGAGTTCATCTTTTCAGCAAGTTCGACCTCCGTTCGTCGAAAGCGCTCGGCCACGGCACTCGTGACCAGAGTGAAGGTACTTTAACTTCAACCTGGAGAAGAAAAAACTGGACACGTGGGGACAAGTGCGACCATTTCATCACAAACCTGTTACCGCTATGTAACAAGCGATATCACGCCATAGGGAAGGAAAAAAAAGAACTTTCGTTGCTTCTTTGTTTTCAAGTTCAAAGCTAGTTTCTTCTCCAAATACATTAATTCAATAAATGATTTGAAATAGGCGTCCACAAACTACAAAACTATAATGTAGCAGCTCGAGAAGGGCTGTTACATTACATTTATCAGCCCTTCGTCTGCAGTATATGCAATTTGTTTCTTAGCTACGAACGGTGCGGTGTCAGCGACTGACGCATATGTTACTCAATAACCGAACATTGCTGTTGACTTTAGGCCCCGTTTTACCAGTTATAAGAATGATAATGCTACGTGGGTACTAACTCGTTACTCTTTAGGCCTTGCGAAGAAATTCGACCGAGTCATACGCTTTTATGAATCCGCCGTGGTTGCTCAGTTGATTTGGCGTTGCGTTGCTAAGCACAAGGTCGCGGGATCACATCCCGGTCGCGGCGGCCGCATTTCGATGGGGGCGAAATGCAAAAACGCCCATGTACCATGCATTTGGTCCGTGTTAAAGAACCCCAGGTGGTCGAAATTAATCCGGAGTCCCCCACTACGGCGTGCCTAAATAATCATATCGTGGTTTGGGCTCGTAAAATCCCAGAATTTCTTTTTTACGCTTTTATGAACATATTTGGTCGTCCTACGACGCTGGTTGCCTCAGTCAAGATATAGGCGAGCGCAAACGTGGGAATTACACTCGTCATGAGCAGAAGGGGAAAATTTCGAGATAATAGTGTTGATTTCTGGGCATAATTTCAGGTAAATATATATATTCTTTATTTTATTTGTAAAATACCTTACAAGGCCCCTACATGGGGCATTGAGTAAGGGGGGCATCATAGAACCAAGCACACACATAAAACGTGGCACACTAGCGAAAATATCAAGGTAGCAAAAACAGCACCACCCAGGTGCACAGCTTAAAAATTACACAAACATATTAACGACATTCAGCTGTGTATTAGAGCAATAAAAACAACTCGACAAGTTTGTAAATAATGGACTGCAGTACCAGGAAAAAGTAGGAAATGAAAACCAAACAGTGAGTACGATTAACAAGGGATAAGCGAGTTGAGTGAGTGCCTGAATTTCCGCAACTGTGTTATCGGGGAGCCTGTCCCAGAGACGAATGGCACCTGGAATTGCAGGCGAGTTGAATGCTTCAATTATACCGTAGATGCGCGTGAAGCTAAGATGGTTGTGTAATCTGTGTGACGGTGTGCGATGAAGTTCCTTTGTTGTTAGTGTGGTGCACTAACAGTGTGGTGGGTGTACTTGACATAAGGGCTATGTCGCGACCATTACCTAGCAGCTGAAGTGATAGATGAAGCTTTATTTCAATTATACGCTAGAATGGTAGTCATATTTCCGGGAAATAAAACGTGCGGCTTGATTTTGGATTGATTCCAGCATGTTAATTGAGTAATTTTGGTGTGGAGACCAGACCGGAGTGATGAACTCCAGCTGTGAGCGAACGAACGTTTGAAATGCCAGTTTACGGATAAGTGTAAGGGAGTTTCGAAGGTTACGGCGCAGGTAACCTAGTGATCGAGAAGCACTGGCACAGCGATGGTAATGTGAAAAGTCCAGGAGAGGTTTTTTGAAAGATATATTGAAAGGTTTGTTAAAATCTCTGAATGCAAGGCGGCAGCCCTTTCACAACTTGAAAGGTGCACTTTGCGTTGTTTCTGGAGTATTGGTATCGCAAAAAAAAATGTGGTCTGTTTTTATTATTTTATTGCGATAGCAATTATATGGACACTTCAACCGGATTTCTGCCGTCGGCGTCGCCGTCGCCGTCGCCGTGAGGTTCCCTATAGATAAAATCTTCGCCGCGCGCCGTATGCCCGAGCGGAAGCGTGCGGGGACGCGCGCTATCACGGAGAGCGAACGCACTCAATCTCCCACGCGCAAGCAAGGAAGCCGGAAGCCAGCGCCAGAGGGAGCGGGGGGGGGGGGCACTTTTCCTCTGCCAACAACCGCGCTCGTCTCGCCAGCACGGTCTCTTCTCTCCCCACGGCTCTGACCTTTATGCGCCGTGCATTCGCCGCTCAGTTTCCGTTGAAGCGATAGACCGCACGTACCTTCGCCGCTGCGGCGTATATATGCGCTTGCTGCGAGCGTTTTGACAGTCGTTGTCTGCAGTCACTCAGTGTGATCTATCCATGCGTGTTTGTGCGCGCTCACACCACGCTTGTTCATTCAGTTAGTAATAGTCGGGCCACATTGTCCAACGCACGCTACACATGCAATGCTGCCCGGATCGGCAGTGCAGAGCTACAGGTGTGTCCCTTCGCACGCGTTGCCCACGGGCAGCGCTTCTCATCAACACCACCGTTTCACACGCGCCTTCTCGTGGCCATCGAGTCTCTCTTCATGTCGGTCTACTTACGCCGCAGCACACCTGCTTACTTAATCAGCTCATGTTTACTACAATTCATATTGCTACCAAAGCCGCTCACCTTACTTCGTATGACATTGCTGTGTTGCTATCGCATTCATTGCTTCGCCCTTAGGGCGAAACTGTGACATTTTTTTTTTGTAGTCACAACATTCAACGGGGTGAGTGAGTCCCGAAATTTGTTTGTGTAAAGAAAATTGCTAGAAGACTAGAGAGATACCACAAAGCCTCGACCATTAGCTATAAATTTGCATCTTTATGGGTACGTGCACAGGCGCCGACTACGGGGGGGGGGGGGGGGGGGCTCTGGGTCTCGAGCCCCAGAGCCCCCCCCCCCCCCCCCCCCCCCCCCCCCGCTTCTTAAATGTCAGTACCAGAGTCCTGTTACCCAAACCGTTTAAGGTTTCTTCTGAGTTGCCTCTACATTTTCCCTTACAATGTTATTGTGGCTAAAAGCTCACTGCATCATTGTTGACGAGGACGTGCACGGCTTTTATTCATAATTTCGCTTTATTTCTGAAAATCCTGGCAATAGGAAAACAAGCGCATTAGAAGCTCCAACGGCGGCTCCCTCATCGGTATTTTTTAACTCCAACATGTTATTTAAATTTCCAGTGTGAACACCATTCACAGACACGTTATATTTCAGTGTGTACACAGGACAAAGTTTATTATATTTTTAAAGAGAAAGAGCTAGCCAACTAATAATTATTTCTAATGATATGGATAGTCTACGTCTAGAGAATCAATATATTGCTGTATGTTCAACTCGCTACAAAATGCTTTGCACACTTTTTTTGACACTGAAAAAGACCTGCAGACTTCAGTGACCCCTTCGGCAGAGTCTTTTATCAACGGTGTGTGAAATACACGTGAATGATATGTGTCTCGGCATTGCTTCTCTATCCTGTAGGAAATGCTAGCGACTCATGAAAACAAAACTCGTAATAATTTACATTTATTGGGGATGGAAACATCGCAACGTGCATGCAGAGGTCATATATATATATATATATATATATATATATATATATATATATATATATATACCTTAGTAACCGAAGTGAGGCCAAGCCGGATTCACTCGAAATCAGTATCAATAACAGTCATGCGCATCAGAGTTTCTACTAGGACTCAGAAAAAAAAAATCATTGCACACCCCAATGATTACCAACAATTGAATACGACACGCGGGCCGCGTAAGCGTCAACCGCACACAGTATAATTTGCAGCTGCGACAGGGCTAGATGAGAAGACGCGTGCTCTCCTCCCTATGCGCGCATTTGATCACGTGACCTCCAACTAACCCGAATATTGACGGCGTGGGAAGATAATGTCGATCAAGCCACCATCCTTTTCGGCTCAGTGTTAGGCGCTTTTTCTCCCATCCAGAGCGTATAGGTTGCTCACTCTTAAGACTTTTGGACTTTATACGGAATATAACAGCGACGACGAGAGCGAAAACATTGCCTGGGGTGTCGATACATGCAATTGCAGTCGCAATAAAAGGAGAAATATAAAACAGGCGTCGAGCTCGCTTATACCGCGGCTGCGGATGTGGCAATGTGCATGGGCTACAAACACAGCATGAGCACCAACGACAAAACCAATAGTGAGCACCTCGCTTATCGGTACTTCACCAGAACCCGTCTGACGCTGAAAAGGAAGCGTATTTTTCACCGTATAAGCACCAGCGGAAACATAACACTAGGCGCGCGGGGAGACAGCGCACGCGAAGGGACCCCAGCCATCTCGGATGGCCCAAGCTTGAACTCGGCGGAGATTAACTTCAAAATGAAGCGCGTGACCCACATATGTATGGCAGTGGCAGGAAAAGTAGAAGTTGAGGACCCGTGTGTTCTAGCCGCTAGGCGAAAGAAGACCCCACGCCGCTATCATGAAGGTTCCTCAGCTCACGTGTTTCCATCAGCAAGTGACATGTACCGCCAGAGGTTCTATGAAGTACTTGACACAGTGCTGTCTTCGTTAAACAACAGGTATCCACCTGATATGTGGCAGCATAAGTCCCACATTGAGCAGCTTGCCATAGGGAAGGAAGACGAAGCATATATGACATAGTTCTACGGTGACGACCTTGAACCAGGACTCCTGATTTTTGACAGAGATATGCTGATTGAAATTTTAAGCCAGCAAAGGTCGGCATCATTGCACACATTTGGGGACGTCGTGCACATGTTTACGGGGGGCAAGGGCGAACACCTGCGAAACCTTTTGCCGGAAATGGCCAAGCTAAAAAAATTGCGTTGTCCATACCGGTCTCGTCGACCACATCTGACAGGTCCTTTTGCCACGGCGGCCGCATTTCGATGGGGGTGAAATGCGAAAACACCCGTGTACTTAGATTTAGGTACGCGTTAAAGAACCCCTGGTGGTCCAAATTTCCGGAGTCCCCCACTACGGCGTGCCTCATAATCAGATCGTGGTTTTGGCACGTAAAACCACATAATTAAATTTTTTGAGAGGTCCTTTTCTTGCCTTCAGTGACTGAAAATGTACTTGCGGTCGACGACTGGACACGCCCGTTTAAACCATCTGGCAATTTTTTTCACGCAGAAAAAGAACTGTCCCGCCAAATTAAAGTTGAATAAGATTTCCGACGACTTCATTTCCAGATCAAATGCCCTTTTTTCAATGATGTTGAAATCATCGCATCAGACAACGAACTGATGTCTTTAATAGGAGAGAAAAAGGCACCAACTTACAAGTCAAAGCAAACCACCTGGCTTAGAAAACAACGCAAAAAGTTATACAAAGGAACGAAAATGGGGTCCAGAACAGCGCAAGCAGAGTGAGGGCATTTGGGTAAGAAAAGACGCGTGGTTGCGCTATTTATAAAACTCCCTAGTCTATCTGTGCATATTCCTTATTAATTTTTATTTGTCGTATGCTGCATTTGCCTCTCAATAACACAATCCACGTTGTTCCTTATTTGCTATCGAGTTCTTTCGCGCTTTCGAGATACCGCTGTCTCATTTATTTATTTGTTATTATGTTTATTTATTTGGGCACCTGATAATTTTTACTCTATAATCCTTTGTTCTGCCTCCGGAAAATAAACGATACCAGTGGCATAAGGCATGCTTTGACATGTAATGAAACTATGGCGTTATGGAATCGCATTATACTTATGCTAATAATTCTAATCATAAGTTGTGCTCAGAAATTGTTATCTATCGTTTAATGTTTATATATGTTATGTCTTCTCAATAACTGACCTTTCCTCAGGAAAAGATTTCTTGATTGTATCTTTTGTATTAAATCTTTTACAAGGCGTTACATTGCTTTTTCATAGATGTGTACTTGTGCGACTTAATACGCACAAAACACATGTATCTCCCTAACATGTTTAACTGAAACCGCTTGTCGCATGGCTCAACCAAGAGAAGCCAGTCTCTTGGCGGTGCGAGGGGACTCAGGCTGTAAAACTGAGTTGTCTCCTACTCTGAGGTCTTGCAAACACTCATATAAGCTCGTCACTCCAGTGACCAATCTTTCGAGGTCACAGGAAGTTTCCAGTGTAACTGTTAGTAAAGGTTATGTATATATATATATATATATATATATATATGCATACATGGGTGGGGCTCGGAAAACTGGTCAGCCCCCCCCCCCCCCCCCCCGAATAATGAAAACTTTCTGCCTATGGGTACGTGTCTTAATTAGGCTACGCAAACAAAATGGGCCTGGCGGAGCTGCCAACTTGAGGAGCGTGTTCCGCTGGAGCAACTACCTCCTCTCCACCCGCTTCACAGAAGGTGTCTATTCAGACCAGCTTTCAACGCTAACATCTCAACGTTCGAGCTGCAAATTGTTATTTATGCTCATGGTATGTTTTTCGGTTGTGTAAACAAGTAACGTATTACTTAGTTTCACTTGCTTTCCTGTTTGTTTAGGTGCTTCATAAGACAAGCCGAGATAGTTAGTGTTAAGGAAATACAAACGGGGGATTCGTACTCTTGTTATGATTGTTGTTAAAAACGTTTTATGAAGGGTTGGTACCTTGCGGCTAGTGTTGTGCCCAAATAAAGCCTTGTTAGTTGCAGTGGCCTTATGTATACATTATTATTGAGCAAGTTCGGACAGCGAGCAGTTCATACACACTCTTAAGGGCTAAACCATTGAGCATAAATATTGTCATGAGCTCTCGTAACAGAGGACAAAAACAGCGTGAATGGACATGGCGACAGGTTTTAGAGAAGGAAGACGACGTTCGGCTGGCTGCTTTTGCACCGGTCCCGAAAAACGCCAACCGTTCCGATTTATCTGCCTAGCATATTTAAATAAACGCTTCGCGCGTAACATTTGGTGGAGGTGGGGCGTAACTCCCGCGACCGACAACGGAGCCGTCAGTACGATACCTTCGTAGAAGTCGCCGCCTTGCCGGACTTTTGCCATCGACCACCAACATACCTAGGGACGAAGATGTTCCGAGTACTGCATCGGCAGGACCAGCCCCGATTCAGCACTACCGAGAGCCACGCACGTTCTCCGCAAAGGCAAGAGAAGATGTCGATGAGTGGCTCCCCTATTACGAAAGGGTAAGCCAGTACAATCACTGGAACGCTGCCTCCCAACTGAGGAACGTTGTTTTCTTTTTCACCGACACGCCGATGGTTTGGTATGACAACCATGCGCACGCGCTAACTACCTTGGCCTGTTTCGTTGAGGAGACCAAGTGTTTTGGCGATTCGGATGCAAAGAAGAAACGAGTGGAAATAATGTTAGCTCAGAGGGCTCAGGTCCCCGGAGAGGCTTGCACCACATTCATCGAGGAAGTTCTAAAACTGTGCAAGACCGTAAACCCTCGAATGTCAGAAGAGGATAAGGTGGGACACCTTTTAAAGGGTAATCGCGGAAGATGTGTACAACTTGCTCATTGGAAAAGACAACTTGAAAACCATATCGGACGTAATACGGCACTGCCGCACCTTCGAAACGCTGAAGACACGTCGAACTGCGCCGAAATTTGGACGGCTAGCTAACGTGACCACTGTGGCCAGTGTCGACACGAATTCTCCAACAGACTTATCGTCCACCATTCGGCAGATTGTTCGTGAGTAGCTCCTTCGACACGAAGTACAAGCACGCCATGTGGCACCACGTTACAGCTCCTGCGCTGTCCTAGACGCCGTTAGTGCAACCTCCTCGACTCCTTGGCAGCATTTGGTAAACGCAGCGGACTTTGGCAACTATAGAGCCGACCCGCATTATGACCTGAGCCAACGGTCCTATAGCGATTCTTTTGACCGAAGCCTTGATCAGCGCCCACGCAACGTTCGTTCACGAAGACCAGCCACTGCCTATATGACTCGCAAGGAGAGAATATTCGTCACTCTCAACGCACGGCCACGGCTGAACATTGTCATCAGCATCCCGAAGTTCGCCCTATGTCAGTGTGCTACAGCTGTGGCACACCAGGTCACATAGCTAGGTGCTGTAACCAACGTCGACCATCGAGCTATGGGCCCGATGGTCGATGGATGATAATTTTTATCATCTTCGCATGACTGAGTGGATTTGCTGCGAATTTCTATACGCTTCTATATTTCCATTGCGGCGGTAAGCTCTTTCTGCTCTTCTTATAGCTCTCAAATGTTCATATTCTCCACCAACTGATGTGTACTCATCAGGAATGGGCACTTGTTTCGTACACATTTTCATTATTTCTTGTATCACTGATGCGAGTTTCTCTGCGTCAGTTTCAGAATCTACTCGACTGGACAAGTGTTGACGAAAGTGCTGCCAGTTTGTTATATCCACGTATCTTCGTCTCGCAGTGCTTTTTAATAGTGGATGTGATATAAGAATTGGGAAGTGATCACCTTCACGTGTTTTTGCGTCTGTTGTCCACCCAGCATCGGTAAAAAGATCATTAGAGCACAGTGTTACGTCTATACAACTCGTATAGCGATATTCACGCATAATTGTCACAGATTCATCATGTCAATCCTGACAGATTGCATATTTCCGTGGCGCATTGAACGATATTCCCCACGTGCATCACAGTGATTACTCCCCCATGTTACGTTGTGTGCGTTAAAGTCCCCACATATGGTAATATTTGATCTTGTGATGCTAAAAATATTAACCAGATAATCAGTAGTAATACATCTCGATGCTTGCAGGTATATGCTTACGATTGTTATAAATTTTTTTGCGAGATATACTTTGCAGGCAACGTATTCAGGAAAATCCTAACTGCTTGATTGAATAAGGTGAGAGGGCAAATATTTTCGAACGCAGAGCATTGTTCTACTGTTTCCGGATGGACAAGACGATTTATATATCATGCAATTAGAAATACGAAAATCATCACGTACACCAGCCTCTTGTATGCACACAATACAGAGAAGCTGTATTGTGAAACTAACTTGCGAAAATCAGCAGATTTGGATCGAAGGCTATTAGCGTTCCACTGAAATATTACATTTTCGTAAAGGCTATTCATGATTGCCATCCGGTGGCACTGATGTGGACAGCTGACTCATTAACGGCTCCGTAGGCAACACTGCCTTTACCTCTGGAAGCTGGAAGCTTGTTCGCCTGAGGTAGAGCTGTGACAATTGCTCGAACTGCAGCAAACAGCATGGATAGAATAATCTGTCCAACACTGAGTGACGCGGTGTTATGCTGGAATGTCGATCTTCCGGCCGCTGTTTACGGTGATCGCTGAGGGTGGTTCTGAGAGGATCACTGAGGTTGTCCTAGGTTAGGTCGCTGATATTGTTGTGATGTGTGGTCTTCAGTGGCGGTAGCGGAATGATGACTCCGCTGTCTCTGGGACCCTTGCCCAGCTGGTTGCTTTAATGCCGACGCATACGATGGTTCTTTTGATTTTTGTTCAGTTGCTGTAAACTGGCGATTTTTCGCTGGGCTTACTGCATCAAGATTCGGAAGAGGCTCCTTGTGTCGTGGTTGCTTCCCATGAATTAATTCATTTTTGCGTAGCATGGATGTGGCCTTGTTCTGTGGACATCCTGAGAAGGAAGTCGTATGGTTACCCGCGCAATTTGCATATTTAGGCTGTCGCACAGACTTACATTCAGCGTGCTCATGGATCTCGGATCAGATTTTACATTGACGTGATCCGCGACAGTTTTTTTGCCAGGTGTCCAAACCTCTGACAATTATAGCACCTCAACGCAGGACCAATGTACTCTTCCACCGGGTGGCTGGTGAACCCCAAGTGGATTCTCTGAGGCATTGGTTTGCCATATTTGAAGTGAAGGATTTCACTGTACAAAGAGCGGGATTCAACTGTACCATCCTCCAGACGGTAGTATCTTGCTTGGCGGCGGACTGACATTACTCTATAAATCTTTCAAAAACTCGAGCAGTTGTCCTTCAGTGTATTGAAGTGGCACGTGACGAATCTTTCCGACATTTCGAGTGTACGAAGCCGGTATGTAGGACTTAACTCTTAGTCCTGCTACTTCTTGCAGTAAAAGCAGGTTTTTCGCCGATGCCACTGAGGTAACAGACACTGAGAAACTGCAGTCTCTGTTTACTCGGAACGTCTGAACTATTTCCGTTGCCGCCGAGACAATTTCTGAGGCAGCACGATTTGGATTCACTTGCCAAAAATTGTGTCCTTGTTCTGACGGTCGGAACATTACCGGCATTTCCTTTACTTCTTTTCTTTTTGTAGGTCACAAATGTGAAAGGTGCTTTATCGCATTCAATGTCTTCATAATCGCTTAGGTCATAGTTTGAAGTATTGTCATTATCCTGATTGCGAGTTTCCTCAAGACGAGGTCTCTTGCTCTCACCTTTGCTGGATTCCACCATGGTCACGGGAGGCGGGCCATCAGCACCTTGATGTTCAAGGACTAGCCGTGCCGGCTTGATGATGTCATTCGCATTATGTGTTGGCAGAATCTTGGAAGCTTTCCTGCGTTGCACTCATGTGCCTCAAGTCACGCTGGCGGTCATAGGGCTCGTGCCACCGTTCTCGGCTGCCTACCGCCGTAGCGGTTGGAGACACTCCGACGGAGAAGGCAATGAAGGCTTCGCACCTGGTTTCAATGCGCTCGTAGGTCGCTACACTCCTTCTCACTCAATTCCTGAGTAATGCATGAGATCCAGACACAATGTAAACAAATAGTAAAACTGAAGTAAAAGGCGAGCAGCAAATAACAGGGCCAGCGATGATGATGATGATGATGATGATGATGACGATGATGGCCTCACACTTTGGCTCGTACCCACACCGCGAGATTGGCCAAGAATTCGCTGTATGAACTTTTAAGTAATGCTTTGAAGACTTACATATGTAATTTAAAAAAGGAAAACATATGGAAAAAGAAGAGAAAACAAATCAATATAAAAGTAATCATTTAAAAATTTATTCGTTTAGTTGATTGCATGAAAGCACAAACGACATCAAAGACATCTCTGTGGCTGAAGCCCAGAACCGACGCACCGAACGTTAGTATTATTTCTGATGTTAAGATTAGCCCTAGTTTAGCAGGTGGAATTTCTAGAAGCCTTTTTCTTAATACTGTATAGCGGCGACATATAAAGAAATAGTGATCTAGGGATTCTGTTTCCTGGCAGAATTGACACAGGGGTGATATCGCCAGACCAGTCCTGTGTAAATATAGATTTAAGTGGGGGACACGGCAGCGCAATCTGGTGATCACCACTTCCGATTGTCTTGACACCACTGGATTTTCCACGGAAACTTGAGATGCTGAAATTCAGCCCATGTTATTATTGATTCAATGACATCTCTACGGATTGAATATTTTCGACATCTAATCGCTGTTATGTGCGAAACTACTGGAAGAACCGATATTATTGGTCCACTCAGGGATTCTTGTGCTAATGAATCTGCCATTTCGTTTAAATGCAGCCCATGGTGGCCTGGTACCTATAATAGTTTTACAATATTTAACTATGGAGGAACTAATTCTAAAAAAAAAAAAACATCTTTAGAGCTGGTGAATTGGATGAAGCTGTAAGCGAAGAACAAACAGAAAGCGAATCTGTTATAATAACCGGACTGATTTCATTCAAAGGGTGTTTCCGCAGTGCTAAAATCATTGCCAAAAGTTCGGCTTCAAAAACGGGAGTTTAATCTGGCAGTCTGAAAGAGAATGACCAGCCAAGCGAAAGCGAGAAAATGTCTACGCCCGCCTTATCATTGTTCACTGAAGCGTCTGTGTCTATTATGTTATTTGATGGTGCATGCGCAAGGTAATCTTGCAACCGGTTATTTAAGAACCTGACTGATTGAAGCTTAGGGTTTCTGGGGAAAATGTCATCGAATTCAGTCTTAATATTCTGATTTGATTCAGTTGATGGAATTACTTCTTGAATTTTCACATTTAAACTATCTAATTGCTTTTGAACAAAAACGATCTGTGGAGTGTGAAAACGTGGCCAATGAGCAAGAAAGAAGGAGTCTGGATCATCAATAAACGCGTATTCAGATCGTATAAGCGGAAAGGTGTAAAATTTTAGTAATGTCTGGATCGTTAACATACGAAATCTGCAGGGCAATGTTGGTAGGCGCGCTTCTTGATAGATAACATTATTAGCAACAAACCTGGGGAGTCCCAGACACAAGCGCAGGGCTTCACGCTCCAAAAGAACCAGAGGCTTAGTTTTGTACGCAGGGCCGCCTGAGAACAATACACACCCGAATTCCAATATTGGCCGCATATGCATTTTGAATATCATTAGCAGAGAATTCCTACGTAACCCATATTGACGGTTGCTTAGTCTGCGCAGTAGACATAAAGCACGTTGTGCCCTGGATGCTACATTTTCTATGTGTGGACTCCAGTTGAGTTTTTATCATAGATGATTCCCAAATATTTTAGGGACTCAACCTGGGGGATGGGTTCTTGTCTATGAGATATCGAAATTGAAATCGGATCCATAAGCGGGAAGACAAAGATTGCGCTTTTACTTACGTTTAGTGACATGTAGATTGTCTGAAGCCATAGCTCAAGCATATAGTACCTTTGTAATTTTTGGTATGAAGTGTAAATGTCACTGTCGGCCGCAAAGAATGCAATATCATCTGCATAAACATAAACTTGAACGTCCTGACAAGTTGGAATGAAGCTCATTAAGATATTAAATAACAATGGATACAGGACTGCTCCTTGGGGAACCCCGCGAGTCTGTATTTAGACGAGGAGCAGCCATCCTTAAAGCAATAAAATTCCCTTGAGCTAAAAAAAAATGTCACAGTTTCGCCCTAAGGGCGAAGCAATGAATGCGATAGCAACACAGCAATGTCATACGAAGTAAGGTGAGCGGCTTTGGTAGCAATATGAATTGTAGTAAACATGAGCTGATTAAGTAAGCAGGTGTGCTGCGGCGTAAGTAGACCGACATGAAGAGAGACTCGATGACCACGAGAAGGCGCGTGTGAAACGGTGGTGTTGATGAGAAGCGCTGCCCGTGGACAACGCGTGCGATGGGACACACCTGTAGCTCCGCACTGCCGATCCGGGCAGCATTGCATGTGTAGCGTGCGTTGGAAAATGTGGCCCGACTATTACTAACTGAATGAACAAGCGTGGTGTGAGCGCGCACAAACACACATGAATAGATCACACTGAGTGACTGCAGACAACGACTGTCAAAACGCTGGCAGCAAGCGCATATATACGCCGCAGCGGCGAAGGTACGTGCGGTCTATCGCTTCAACGGAAACTGAGCGGCGAATGCACGGCGCATAAAGGTCAGAGCCGTGGGGAGAGAAGAGACCGTGCTTGCGAGACGAGCGCGGTTGTTGGCAGAGGAGAAGTGCGCCCCCCCCCCCCCCCCCCCCCCCCGCTCCCTCCGGCGCTGGCTTCCGGCTTCCTTGCTTGCGCGTGGGAGATTGAGTGCGTTCGCTCTCCGTGATAGCGCGCGTCCCCGCACGCTTCCGCTCGGGCATACGGCGCGCGGCGAAGATTTTATCTATAGGGAACCTCACGGCGACGGCGACGGCGACGCCGACGGCAGAAATCCGGTTGAAGTGTCCATATAATTGCTATCGCAATAAAATTTTGCCAACAATATATTTTGGGAAATTGTGACTTAGTAAGATCAGTAAAATTGAATGTTCAACGCTGTCATATGCTTTAGCTATATCTAATGTCACTAAAGCTGAATATTGTCTCCTTTTTCGGGCAAGTTGTGTTCGACTTTCTAAATCAGCATGGGCACACCATATTGAGCAACCAACTCCGAAGCCTATTTGATTTGGATTTAATATTAAATTATCTGTCATCCAGATAGTAATTCTGCAATGTGATACCCTTTCTATGAGCTTGAAATATTAGGAGTTAGATCTGATAGGCTATACCATAGAAAATAGATCTGATTATAGAAAATAGATCTGATAGCCTACTCCTTGCTTTTTAGGTATCGGGATTACTTTAGCTACTTTCCAATCGTATGGTATCCAGGCGTTGTTTAATGAATAGGTTATAGTGTTTAGAAGATCACAAGGAGATAGATAGAATAAAATTTTTATCATATAAACAGTAATTCCATCAGGACCAGGAGCTGAGAAGGGTAAGTTTCTAATCACTTGATCTAGTTCAGCTAATGTAACTTCAGTAAAGTCTGACGTTGTGGCTGGGTTTTGCAAATTAGCTGACATAGATGAAGGGAATTTACTCTAGAAGCCTTTAGCAATAGGGTCTAGAGATCTTGTCATTTCATCAGACGACAGATTTGCATAGTCGATATTAATTGGTGATGGCAGAATTTTGCGATATATCATATATCTAAACAGCGCTTTTTTGTTTTTAGGATTTGAGAGGAAATCGTAGTGATTCCTATCGTATTCTTCTTTAGCTTGAGGAACTGTGCGTTTAAATACATCAGCGTGAAATTTGTAATCAGACGAATTTTTCGGGGACTGATTATAAGCTGCTTCCAAGCTGCCTTTCGTCGTCAGTGGTCTCTCGTACAGTCTGAATTCCACCAAGGGCTATGAGATGCTCTCTTCGCAGATTCAATACTAAATTCCGCGTTTTTGTTTCTCCTTTTCATTACAGCACAAAGTTTAATAGCTTTGGTGTCTTCGCTCTTTTCGGAATAAGAAGCCAAATGTATCTTTAGGTGGGTTTTAAATTTATTATAATTTACTAATTCTCGGACCTGAGTGCATGATGGAATTATTGGGCAAGCAATTTTGAACATTATTGGAAAGTGGTCACTGTTTGTGGCATAGTCCAAGGCTGTCCAGGATGCACTAGTGATAGCCGAACTTATGAAACTTAAATCTAAGGCTGAGCGGGACCGATCACAAATAAATGTAGGGGTTCTAGTATTAAGACAAGAGAGATTGTTGTCTATTGACCAATCCCACAATCGTTTGCCGCATAGGTCAGTTCGAAAACCCCAATACGTATGATGGGAGTTGAAATCTCTGACAAGAATTTTGTCTTTACACCATGAGGTCATAGCGTAATTTAAACACCGAGTGTTTTGAACACCCGCAGGAAAGTATACATTTACTAAAGTGAGAGGTTGGCACCCTGATAAGGTTACATCTAAGGCGAAAATTTCACATTCAGGAGACGTATGTTTATATGAAATCTTTGCCCTGAGACTAATTTTGTTAGTGAGAAAGAATGCTAAACTTCCACCTTTTGATGGTCGGTCCAGTCAGAAAGATCTGTAGTTATGTAACTGAAAAGACTGATGCGCTGAAAGCCAGTTTTCTTGCAATGCTATTATATCTGGGGATAATTTAGATGACAATCTGTTATACTAAATCTGTTACTGCAGAGTGAATTGATCGGCAATTCCAATGAAGAATTTTAAGGAATTCTATTGTTGCGAAAGAATTGACTCAGAAACTGCCTTACTTAAGATGTTGTCTTTTTCTTTCAAGAATATCTTTCAAATACTTTTTCGTCTTTGAGTGAATAAGAGAAGTAGCTTTCTTTGTCAAAGGGGATCGAGATCGTTTTATCGATCGTGGATCTATGTCCATTTCACCTGATCCCTGTGCATCATCACTGATGCCTTCACCAAGACTCTCATTGGCATCGACAGAAGGACCGGCAACTTGAACCTCCTGAGAGGTGAGATTAGGAGCTGTAGATACTTCACTTGACGGCCGTGGGCACTCAGTAGTCGGATAAGGTATTCTGGTAGCAGTCATGGTACCAAATATCTGCGCCATCTGATTATTCAGGATTTCTGTCAAGGACTCGCAAAGGTTTGCAGCTAGGCGCTCCATGGCCTTTTCCATTGCGCTTTCTACCGCATCAGCAATAGAAAGTGAAAGATGCGTCCGTGGCCGTCAATTTGAGCAATTTGAATAATCAGCTGAGTGCGGGCCATTGCAGAGGCAGCACCTTTCTTCCCTGCTTTTACAGTCGCTGGAATTGTGGTCCTCACCACAAATACGGCACCTGGGGGCAGACCTACATGCCTTCATAGTATGTCCGTAACGCCAACACTTTACACATTGGATGGGGCGAGGGGTTAGCGGTTCCACTCTGTAGAATAAGGGCCAAGCCTTAATTTCTGTCGGTAGGGTTGGCCCAGCAAATGTGACCATGACCGACTCAGTAGGAATCCTGATGTTGTCGGCCACACGTCCACACGTCCACACCGATAAACTGAAATTGCACCAGCCGGTGAAAACATCTCTAGTATTTCAGCTGGTGTCATGTTGACATCGACGCCACGGATAAGACCTTTCACGCATGCCAAGTGAGGTGGAATAAACGCGCTCAACGGATTTGAAGCAAACAGCGAATACTTTAGGAGGTCTTGTACACAGGCCTGGTGTGGGCAAAAGCAGATAATACCCCATCTGCCAAACTGGCGGACCTCAGTGAGGCTCTGGAAATGATCCGTCGCCGATGGCAGTTTTGCCTGAATCGCTTTCGGGTTCTTCATTCGAATGATGCCGTCATTAGTTGGGACTAGAGTCACAGGAACTTACATGACGCCGTTGCGCAGAAAAAAGATCCACAGGTAAGTCCTGCGGAGGCATAGAAGCGGACCAGGGGAGAGCCCCTGGCCCTGGTGAAGAAAAGGGCATCTGTCTGATTAGCACCAAAGTCACTTGCTAAACAACTATAACACTAGCAAAACAGTTTACTATGAATGATAAATCGGCAGCTACTTAATCCTTGGCCACAGCCCCGAGAGCAGGCGAGCAGCGCCTTCGAGTCGTTACTTCTTCTCTTCCGAGGGCCAGCGCCTCGGAGAAATTCTTCTTCTTCTTGTTGTTGTTATTATTATTATTATTATTATTATTATTATTATTATTATTATTATTATTATTATTATTATTATTATTATATTATTATTATTATTAGGATGCCCAGCAAACCCCAGTGGGGAGAACGGCGCTGGCGCCGGGCGTCGCCTCGTCACTTTTAGGGTCTCCATGCGTTGGCACGTGACCACAGGAAATTTCAGGAGTGAGCGTCACATGGACATCTTGCAGCCTAGTCATCAAATTTAAAAGGATGAATCATGGGAAAAGCGTGTGATGACAAGCGGTGTTTTTTTAGTCAGTGGCTGCGCTGGGTTCGTCGTCCGCTGCTGGATGGATGGATGGATGCTATGAGCGTCAGCGTTGAAACAGGGCGGTGGGTTGCGCCACCAAGCTCTTGTTTTTATCTTGCCTAATGCCCTACCTACCTATCTGTCAAAACACACACACACACACACACAACACACACACACACACACACACACACACACACACACACACACACACACACACACACACACACACACACACACACACACACACACACACACACACACACACACACACACACACACACACACACACACACACACACACACACACACACACACACACACACACACACGCACACACACGCACGCACGCACGCACGCACGCACGCACGCACGCACGCACACACATACACACACACACACACACACAAATGATCCCCAGCATCAAACTTTCTGAACCACTATTGCGACTTTGTTTTTGTATGTCTCCGTTATTTGCGGTCTCCCTAGTTTTCTCCAAACTCATGCTACTAATCTCCACTGCTGTATTGATAGCGACGTGTGTCTCGCAAAGGATCGAGGTAACTGCATGATGGCAGGAACAAGAATGAATGCAGGGTTTATTGGCACGCCGTTAAATAGGCAAACGCCTGATAACAGTGTTAACTGCACTGCGTGTGTTCGCACTGTCGTGATGAGGTATAGGGCAGACAGCGCATGCCCGATGCATCCTCTGAGGGTAATGTAGAAACACAGCAGTTCAGGTTACTTGATTAAAGACCGCATCGTAACGAAGCCGCTGTGGTGGCTTGACTGTACGACCTGACCTCCTCGGGCCCAGCGTCGGCCTGGGAGGAGTTGACAGCACGTGGTGCTCTGTAGTTGTAGGTGCTGCATCATCGGCGGACAACGGTTGTTGATGGGGATGTGTAGGCCGGCGTGCCGCGTAACATCAACGGAGCTACTCGATGCAGGTGAACCAGAGTCAATGGACATGCTCTCGGACTAACCGCAGTCGTCATCTTCATTTACGTCTGCTGCCCACTGTTCGCGAGTCTGAAGGAGATGCCGTGTGTTACGTCCAAACACCCGACTGTCTTCTGTTTCCATCTCGTGGGACCTCGGAGAAGTTCTCCCAATCACAGTTCCCTTCGGGGACCATGTTGCGTCCCTAAGCCTTACGATCTACCCTTTATCCAAAAGTGATAAAGGCTTTCCGCCACTGCTCTGACAATGCTACTTGACCGCCATAGACTGCATGTCGCCAAAGTCTGGTACATTCGACCTGAGACGCCTGCCTTGAATAAGTTCTCCAGGTGATTGGCCATCCCCAGGCATTGTAGAGCGCCTAGCTAAAATTTGGAGACGAAGATGTCAGTATTGGTGCCAATCGTCCGCTCGATTGCCCAACTGCTCAATTTCACAATTTTGATATGAAACATAGAGTGAACAATGAAAAAGTTGATTAGTGCACGTTTTCAATTATATCTACCTGGACATTGTGATTTAGCATGCCAGTAATGTGCACCTCTTCAGATCAGGGCAGGCCGAATGGCACTCTCACGGCGATTAAAAAAAGTCTATTTTAACAGCGGAGCTGTTTAAGCCGGGCGTAATGTCAATGTGTCTGCTGAATCCAAAAATGTGGGCCGATCCTGGCGGCAGTGCAGAAAGGGTCCAAGCGCAATGGCACATACCCTTGTGAACTAGCGAAGCTGAGCCTGTCTAGTTTTGCTAAGCATGGTTCGGACTGTTTAAGCTTAGTCAGTCATCGATAGGCAATTAATAGTCATCAATAGCTAATCGATAATTGATCAAAAATTAATAAATTCCGGAAAAGGCTAGGGATGACTAGGTAGTGCTTAGCCTAGCCCAAATACGTGGCCAATACCTCGCGATAGCCAATCGATAGCCAATCAATAGCTAATCGATAATCGATCAATGAACAATACCGTCCGGGAAATGCTGGGGATATGACTTCGTAGTGCTTAGCCTAGGTCAAAAGCCAGGACTAGCTAGGTGCCGATCAGCTCCGCTGTCTCTTTAGCATTGCGCCTCCAGTGCAAGCTACGCTAATTTTTTATTGTTTAAAAACTAGCTCAATCAATAACGGTATATTAAAAGGGCACGTAAATTTAAGCTTTGGTGTGCAGCTTCATGCCCGAAAAACAACGAAGAAAGCGGGGCAATTTGTAGAGCGGACTGGACAAGGTGTTGTTCTGTCCGTTCTTGTCCTGCTCATTGTGCAGTTATCTTTTTTCGTTCTGTTTTAGTGGCACGAGCATCGAGTGACACTGCTTTTTGTGTAGCATTTCCGGTTCACCTCCTGAGACGACCGGGGACGAAATTCAGGAAAAAATAGAAAAAAATAGTACAGTACAAAATTGATGGGTTTCGTTATAGATATAATATCAGAGCGCACGTTTAGTTACAAGTTAAGTTACTGAAGTATCTGGAATAATTAGAATTAATTAGGTGAGACGAAATTCAAGATAAAACAGAAAAAATAGAAAAAATAGTACAGTACAAAATTAATGGGTTTCATTATAGATATGATATCAGAGCATAAGTTTAGTTACAAGTTGAGTTACTTAAGTGTCCGGAATAATTAGAATTAGAAATCGCTGATTACCGCACACTAAAGCAAAGAACACCATCGCCGAGGTGCGAGTTCCACTACGAGACTCCCAAGTCAAGATTCGGGTTGCCTACCGTCTTTTTTATTTCTTTTTTTTTTACAGATAAACACTTTGTCGCCCTGAACGACAGGCCTTCGTATACGATTCAATCTTTTTTCTGATATCTATTTGGTGTCGAATCAAAGTTGAACGCCTCTAAAACCATGATTGGCGAAGTCTCGTCCCAATTCTCACCTTTCACATGTGTAGTGAACGCCTCTACAACGAAGACCACTACAACGGATTTGCCTGAACAACGCGGGAATTTGTACGTCCCCGAAGGCTAATTTGTTGCCTTACAACGAACGCCAGAGTCGCCACTGAGCTGCACTCTGCGCTAGAGCTAACGACAGCGCCGAGGCATTTGACGAGCGTGCCAATGACAGCGAATGTTACAGTCCTGCTGTACTGCTCAGAAATCGCTCAAGTCATACGCTGCTTGTTTTACTACAGTGGGTGCGACGGCTGACGAATACGTAGCAGTAGATGACGACATGATGTAACCTTAACTGACGACCGACAAATCTCTTCAAAGCCATCTAGGACGGAAAAGGCGCGAAGATAATCTATTTATTATTTACTGACTTCCAAGTGCTTGCTTTCGACCTTTGAATGTTTTTCGCTTATTGTATTTTGTATCTATAATCAAGTATGTTCACGTTATTTGCCTTTGTATCTACATTTGCCCCTCCCCTCTGGGATGTGAACTGTACCTAGAGGGTATAATAAATAAATAAATGTCAACAAAAGAAACAATGATGACAAGCTTGTAAACAAACCAAGAAGTTTGCCGGCAAAGGAGGCGATAGCGGTATTCGACTATCTGCAGTTTTACCTTGCATCGCTTCGGCGTTTCGGTGTGGATCATGCCGTGACTTTCGGTGAAATAAAGTCAGTTGCAGTCACAAATTTCCTCAGACAAGTGTGCACACACACGCACAAAAAGAAAGTGACTTATTTCAATAGGTCACACTTGAATTCATTTTATATAAAGGCTTTCTTTGATTGAACGTGCTTAGCCTGATCTATTGTGACCGGTATAGTGCGCGATCTTTACAGTGAAGTGAACTGCATGAGGAAACAATTTGGAGGTCCCAAGCACTTCGTTATAAAGGCGTTTGACTTGTATGAGTAAAGCGAGAAATTGGTTTAGTTGGTGTTCGTTGATCTTGTAATGCGCTTTGTCATCCTTATATGAAGTGTCCTATCGTGTGTTTAGTTTTGCTCAATTGTGCTCAGATGAAGTCTCGTTGGTTATCATAGCTGAGCTGCAGACCATAGCACTCATGGAGGAAGGAAAAAGATAGGAGAGAGCATATCGCAAAGCGATTGAAGCCGAGTGTGGTGACGCCGTGAAAACGTTGAGCACGGAGGATACGTCAGAGCGCGCGGTAGGTTTTAGTACTCCCGGTTTATTTTTTTTTTTCGATACGCATTCGAAATCATTTGAAACTCTTCAAATAAACAAAAAAGCCGCAGTTTCGCCCAAAAGGCGAAGTATCGATTGCGATAGCTAATTAGTTGACAGCTATATAAAGGAAGGATAGTAGTCTTATCGGCCGTGTAAACTTTAAACGTAGGCACACTAACTAAATTAACAAGCATGGTATCACGCGCGCACAAGCAACCATGAACGCATCTCACTCTATGACCGGGGAAACTCGTTGTCAGAACACCGTTGGAGTGAGTCAGCGCAGCAGATGCCGCGAGCGAATTGAGCTTCGTGCCGGCACTCGCATCAACGCGATCTTAGACGCGAAAACACAGGGAGGGTGGTCTTTGTCAACGCCGCAGATTGCTTGCAAGATACAGCCACGCAGGCGGCCGATCGCGGCGCAGATTCCTCCTGCCGAAACGGCTGTATGATCGAGTATTTTTCTTCCCAGACGCGGCGGTCATCCTGCCGGCGTTAGCGTCATGCAGTTCATTCGAAGTGCGCAAAGCCGTGTTCGAAGTGCGAAAAGCCATGTTCTCACTATTCTTTTTTTTTTCGCTTCCAAAAATAGCGGCTCTAGTGTTACTCATGCAGTTTTCACTGGCACATAAAGAATGCAAAAGGCTAGCTGCGGAAATGCACATATTATGCTGAACTGTTAAGTCTTAGTGGCAATGCGAGCGCACAATGCAAACGCAAGCGGGGAACCCTATTCCAAAATCTCCACGAACGCAAGCACCATGGAGACATGACTTTTTGGGGGAGCCAAGCTTGAGTGGTCCAATGCTATAACTCCCTATTATTGCGAAGAAAACCTTGATGATGATGGTGATGATGATGATCATCGGTACAAATGGCACATACCCACCGTGGGGGATCAGCCAAGAATTGGGCGGTTTGGAGAAATGGATTAGAAAAATTTAGAAAAAAAACCTGAAATATTAGGGGAAGATTTATTCTTATCTATGTTCAAAGTGGAACAGTCATCACGCTAAGGTGAATTGAAAAATAGCGAATTAATTATTGTAATTGACTGGTTTAGGGAGGCAGCCGATCGGAATCAAGATTGAAGTTTTGCACTGCAGTGGAAAGATTCTGGTGGCTGTACCCCAATGTGGAAGCTCCATCGAAAACAAGACGGGGACGTTCATGCTGAGTCCAAGCTTATTGATAGGGGACTCGAGCACCCTTTTTCTGACTGAGGAGAATTGTCGGCGTGCAAGGAGGAAGTGATCAATAGTTTCTGTTTCCCCGCACTGTATACACAAAGGAGATGCCGCCAGACCAGCCCTATGTGTATAAAACTTTAGTGTCGGTGAGCGGCAGCGTAGCCTTGTTAGTGTTATTTCTAATTTGCGTGTTGGGCGGAATTTGCGGCTCCAAGGGAATATTAGGTGGTGATAGAATGCGAAGCCACACTGGATTCATATATCGCGTTCATGATTATTAATCTCATAAACCTACAGCGGCAGTGATATAGGCTGTTGGGGGAACGTAAGGTACTATAGGGCCACCCAGGGAAGCCTTTGCTAATAAATCTGCACACTCATTCAAAGGCAAACCTTTGTGCTAAGGCATGCACCCAAATTAAGCGAAAGAAACGCAAATGAGATGGAGCTAAGAAATATAATGCTTGAAAAATTTTATTGCGATAGCAATTATATGGACACTCCAAGCGGATTTCTGCCGTCGTTGTCGTCGTGAGGTTCCGTATAAAGTCCAAGGGCGATAAAATCGGCGCCACGCACCGTATGTGCGAGTGAAAGCGTGCAAGGGACGCGCGCTTTCACGGAGAGCGAACGCACGGCGGAGAGCAAACGCGAATTTCGCGCGAAAGGCCGTGGGGGAATGGGAGAAAGGGAGGGGGGGCGACATCGTGCTACGGCACCAACGGCGCATGGGGAACTGGCGACTCAGTCTCGGACGCGAAAGGAGTAAAGCGGGAAGGCAACGCGAGAGGAAGGGGGTGCGTCTTCTGCTCTGCCCGCAACTGCGTACTTGTACTTTGAGCGGATGCGGCCGGTCGCCCGCACCGTATCTTGAAAGCGATCTGCAGACGGCTACCTTTTTATGCGCTGTGCTTTCGCCGCTCAGTTTCCGTCGAAGCGATAGACCCCACGAACCTTCGCTCGCTGCTGCTGCTGCGCTTGCTCACGCGAGCGTTTTGACAGCGGTTGTCTGCGGTCGTCGAGTGGGATCGTCGAGTGTTTGCTTGTGCGCGCTGACACCATGCTTGTTAATTCAGTTAGTAAGCGAATGTGTCCAAGTTTATACAGCCGATAAAACTACTATCCTTACTCCGTATAGCTCTCTACTAATTTGCTATCGCAATTGATGCTTCGCCTTTCGGGCGAAACCGCGACGTTTTGAATTACTACGCGTTGTAAACGATGAACATAGAGTGAGTCGGTGATAATAGCTACTGATGAATGAGAGAGGTTCAATCTGCGCAGTGCTAAAACTACAGCTATACATTCTGCTGTATAGATAGGAGTAAAATCAGGAAGTATAATTGAATAGGACCAATATAGCGAATGAGAAAAAATTCCTACACCTGCCTTTTTGTTGCTCTGTGAGGCATCGGTAGCTATTATAGCATTGGTCTGAATACGACTCAAGTGATCATCCAGCAAGTCATGGAGAATTCGTGAAGATGAAAATTTTGCATTGTTCGGGAAACTGCCGAAAATAATTTATAGAGAGACGGTAGGAGACTTTGATGGCGTTATTTCATGGAGTTTAACATTTAAGGGCTCGAGTATATAGTGCCTGCGCAAAAAACCACCTGTGGTGTATTAAAACGGGGCAAATGGACATTAAAGAATAAAGTGGGCTGACTAATAAACACTGTCTGGTGTCTTCTAAGAAGCGATTCACACAGTAGCAGAAAGGTTTGGACGGTTAGTAGTCGAAACCTAGCCATTAGCGAAGGCACTCGCGCTTCCAGGTATAGTACAGCGTTCGACACTAATTTGGGGAGGCCAAGGCAAAGGCGGAGCGCATCCCGTTTTATTAGAACAAGGGGACGAATTTTGTAAGAGGCACCTCCGAGAAGAGAACACACCCAAATTCTAAATTGGCCTTACATACGTACATGCTGTATATCATTAGCAGCGTGTCTCTTCGCATTCCCGACCGATTATTGCTCAACCGTCGTAATATTAGAATAGCACGGCCCCGTTTTGCGGCAACATGCTTAATACGCGGTAGTCAATTTAGTTTGCTGTCATAAATCACTCCAAGGTACTTGGTTTGTTCAACTTGAGGGATGAATTCGTTCCTATAACAGAGAGATAGATACACTGGACTCCTTGTCGGAAAGACCAGAACAGCACTCTTGTTAACGTGTTGAGAGATAGGTGAATTCCTTCCAGCCATTGTTCAAGTGTGGTAAGATAACTTTGAAATGTCCTGTAAAGAGACTGAATGTCATCCGCAGAAGCAAAAAATGCAATACCATTTGCGTAAACGTAGTTTACAGTCAGCATGACAAGGAATACTACTAAGTAATATATTGAAAAATAGGGGATACAAAACGGCCCCTTGAGGCACACCCCGGGTATGTCTAAATCTTCTAGAGGTGAGACCATTCCTAACACAGAAAAATTCTCTTCCCCTCGGCTGTCCATCTTATAATGTAGTCGGTGTAGCGAAGAAGAGAGACGCTAGTGGGTTCAACGCCACTGGCTCTAAACGCTAGTAGGTCGAGCGGTCTCGCTCGGAAACGGCTCTCATGCTTGGAAGCTGTGACTGCCCTGCCTGTCGACGTTGCGCTGCTCCGAGCCCTGCCAAATAAACACCTTTAGAATTGGTGGAGTGTGCTGGGTACCCTCAGACAATCATCCTGGAACTCCGGTCCCGTACCCTACCATCTACCATGCCCCAAGACGCCTCCCAGCAAACAACTCCGCCCGCACCCACTGCGTGTCCTGGGGTGCCTCGTCATCGCGACCCTCCTATCTACACTGAAGCGGACGACACTGACGTGGACGAATGGCTCACGGCGTACGACAGGGTAAGCGCCCATAACGAGTGGGACGAAGCGGCCAAACTGCGCCATGTTCTGTTCAAGCTCGCTGGAGTGGCCAGCCTGTGGTATAGCAACCATGAAGCAGAGTTCCATACATGGTCTCAATTAAAGGCTTCCCTCGCCGATGTCTTTGGTCGCCCTGCTGTTCACAAGCTGCGTGCCGAGCAGCGTTTGCGAGAACGAGCTCAACAGCCAGGTGAAACATTAACCAGTTATATTGAAGATGTCCTGGACCTATGCAGGAAAGTCAATTCGACCATGGCGGAGTCAGATCGAATCCGAAACACCCTGAAAGGCATAGAAGACGACGCCTTTAACATGTTGCTGGCCAAAAGTCCTCGCTCTGTGGCCAAAGTTATCACACTGTGCCAGAGCTATGAAGAACTCCGCAGGCAGCGGTCACCCACCTGTCGATCTCTACCGCGTGACTAACACCTCACTGGTTTGGCTGCCATGTCCGACCAGGCAGCGTTGCTCGCAGAACATTACGCACGTACTTCATCTGGAAGCATGAGGCCCCGCGGCACAGTACATAAACACAAATATATACGGCTATATGCTTGCTCACGTCCCAATTGTCACCGCGTTGTCTGCCGAAAGGTGCCGCAGCTCCCTGCAAACAGATGAACGTAGCCATGCTAAGGTCAATTACGAAGATGTGAGGTTATTATGCGCTACAATGAGAAAAAGGTTTAAATGTAGCGAAGGTGATGAGAAGAATACGCACGTACTTACATCTGGAAGCTTGAGGCCCCGCGGCAGCGTACATATACACAAATATTCACGGCTATATGCTTGCTCACGTCCCAAGTCACCGCGTTGCCTGGCGAAAGGCGCCGCAGCTCCCTGCAAACAGATGAACGTAGCCATGCTAAGGTCCATTACGAAGATGTGAGGTTATTATGCGCTACAGTGAGACAAAGCTTTAAATGTAGCGAAGGTGATGAGAAGAATACGCACGTACTTACATCTGGAAGCTTGAGGCCCCGCGGCAGTGTACATATACACAAATATACACGGCTATATGCTTGCTCACGTCCCAAGTCACCGCGTTGCCTGCGAAAGGTGCCGCAGCTCCCTGCAAACAGATGAACGTAGCCATGCTAAGGTCCATTGCGAAGATGTGAGGTTATTATGCGCTACAGTGAGAAAAAGCTTTAAATGTAGCGAAGGTGATGAGAAGATTACGCACGTACTTACATCTGGAAGCTTGAGGCCCCTGGAACTGTACATATACCCAAATATACACGGCTATAGGCTTGCTCACGTCCCAATTGTCATCGCGTGGCCTGCCGAAAGGTGCCGCAGCTCCCTGCAAACAGATGAACGTAGCCATGCTAAGGTCCATTGCGAAGATGTGAGCTTACT
Source organism: Dermacentor silvarum (assembly GCF_013339745.2). NCBI lineage: Eukaryota > Metazoa > Arthropoda > Arachnida > Ixodida > Ixodidae > Dermacentor > Dermacentor silvarum. Next base: position 178,870,739 of record NC_051154.1, read on the forward strand.
ATGCGCTACAGTGAGAAAAAGCTTTAAATGTAGCGAAGGTGATGAGAAGATTACGCACGTACTTACATCTGGAAGCTTGAGGCCCCTGGAACTGTACATATACCCAAATATACACGGCTATAGGCTTGCTCACGTCCCAATTGTCATCGCGTGGCCTGCCGAAAGGTGCCGCAGCTCCCTGCAAACAGATGAACGTAGCCATGCTAAGGTCCATTGCGAAGATGTGAGGTTATTATGCGCTACAGTGAGAAAAAGCTTTAAATGTAGCGAATGTGATGAGAAGATTACGCACGTACTTACATCTGGAAGCTTGAGGCCCCTGGAACTGTACATATACCCAAATATACACGGCTATAGGCTTGCTCACGTCCCAATTGTCATCGCGTGGCCTGCCGAAAGGTGCCGCAGCTCCCTGCAAACAGATGAACGTAGCCATGCTAAGGTCCATTGCGAAGATGTGAGCTTACTATGCGCTACAGTGAGAAAAAGCTTTAAATGTAGCGAAGGTGATGAGAAGATTACGCACGTACTTACATCTGGAAGCTTGAGGCCCTGCGGCAGTGTACATATACACAAATATACACGGCTATATGCTTGCTCACGTCCCAATGTCACCGCGTTACCTGCCGAAAGGTGCCGCAGCTCCCTGCAAATTGATGAACGTAGCCATGCTAAGGTCCATTACGAAGATGTGAGGTTATTATGCGCTACAGTCAGAAAAAGCTTTTTTAAATGTAGCGAATGTGATGAGAAGATTACGCACGTACTTACATCTGGAAGCTTGAGGCCCCGCGGAACTGTACATATACACAAATATACACGGCTATATGCTTGCTCACGTCCCAATTGTCACCGCGGTGCCTGCCGAAAGGTGCCGCAGCTCCCTGCAAACAGATGAACGTAGCCATGCTAAGGTCCATTACGAAGATGTGAGGTTATTATGCGCTACAGTGAGAAAAAGCTTTAAATGTAGCGAAGGTGATGAGAAGATTACGCACGTACTTACATCTGGAAGCTTGAGGCCCCGCGGAACTGTACATATACACAAATATACACGGCTATATGCTTGCTCACGTCCCAAGTCACCGCGTTGCCTGCCGAAAGGTGCCGCAGCTCCCTGCAAACAGATGAACGTAGCCATGCTAAGGTCCATTACGAAGATGTGAGGTTATTATGCGCTACAGTGAGAAAAAGCTTTAAATGTAGCGAAGGTGATGAGAAGATTACGCACGTACTTACATCTGGAAGCTTGAGGCCCCTGGAACTGTACATATACCCAAATATACACGGCTATAGGCTTGCTCACGTCCCAATAGTCATCGCGTGGCCTGCCGAAAGGTGCCGCAGCTCCCTGCAAACAGATGAACGTAGCCATGCTAAGGTCCATTACGAAGATGTGAGGTTATTATGCGCTACAGTCAGAAAAAGCTTTAAATGTAGCGAATGTGATGAGAAGATTACGCACGTACTTACATCTGGAAGCTTGAGGCCCCTGGAACTGTACATATACACAAATATACACGGCTATAGGCTTGCTCACGTCCCAATTGTCATCGCGTGGCCTGCCGAAAGGTGCCGCAGCTCCCTGCAAACAGATGAACGTAGCCATGCTAAGGTCCATTGCGAAGATGTGAGCTTACTATGCGCTACAGTGAGAAAAAGCTTTAAATGTAGCGAAGGTGATGAGAAGATTACGCACGTACTTACATCTGGAAGCTTGAGGCCCCTGGAACTGTACATATACCCAAATATACACGGCTATAGGCTTGCTCACGTCCCAATTGTCATCGCGTGGCCTGCCGAAAGGTGCCGCAGCTCCCTGCAAACAGATGAACGTAGCCATGCTAAGGTCCATTGCGAAGATGTGAGCTTACTATGCGCTACAGTGAGAAAAAGCTTTAAATGTAGCGAATGTGATGAGAAGATTACGCACGTACTTACATCTGGAAGCTTGAGGCCCCTGGAACTGTACATATACCCAAATATACACGGCTATAGGCTTGCTCACGTCCCAATTGTCATCGCGTGAACTGCCGAAAGGTGCCGCAGCTCCCTGCAAACAGATGAACGTAGCCATGCTAAGGTCCATTGCGAAGATGTGAGGTTATTATGCGCTACAGTCAGAAAAAGCTTTTTTAAATGTAGCGAATGTGATGAGAAGATTACGCACGTACTTACATCTGGAAGCTTGAGGCCCCGCGGCACTGTACATATACACAAATATACACGGCTATAGGCTTGCTCACGTCCCAATTGTCACCGCGGTGCCTGCCGAAAGGTGCCGCAGCTCCCTGCAAACAGATGAACGTAGCCATGCTAAGGTCCATTACGAAGATGTGAGGTTATTATGCGCTACAGTGAGAAAAAGCTTTAAATGTAGCGAAGGTGATGAGAAGATTACGCACGTACTTACATCTGGAAGCTTGAGGCCCCGCGGCACTGTACATATACCCAAATATACACGGCTATAGGCTTGCTCACGTCCCAATTGTCACCGCGTTGCCTGCCGAAAGGTGCCGCAGCTCCCTGCAAACAGATGAACGTAGCCATGCTAAGGTCCATTGCGAAGATGTGAGCTTACTATGCGCTACAGTGAGAAAAAGCTTTAAATGTAGCGAATGTGATGAGAAGATTACGCACGTACTTACATCTGGAAGCTTGAGGCCCCTGGAACTGTACATATACCCAAATATACACGGCTATAGGCTTGCTCACGTCCCAATTGTCATCGCGTGGCCTGCCGAAAGGTGCCGCAGCTCCCTGCAAACAGATGAACGTAGCCATGCTAAGGTCCATTGCGAAGATGTGAGGCTTACTATGCGCTACAGTGAGAAAAAGCTTTAAATGTAGCGAATGTGATGAGAAGATTACGCACGTACTTACATCTGGAAGCTTGAGGCCCCTGGAACTGTACATATACCCAAATATACACGGCTATAGGCTTGCTCACGTCCCAATTGTCATCGCGTGGCCTGCCGAAAGGTGCCGCAGCTCCCTGCAAACAGATGAACGTAGCCATGCTAAGGTCCATTGCGAAGATGTGAGGCTTACTATGCGCTACAGTGAGAAAAAGCTTTAAATGTAGCGAAGGTGATGAGAAGATTACGCACGTACTTACATCTGGAAGCTTGAGGCCCCTGGAACTGTACATATACCCAAATATACACGGCTATAGGCTTGCTCACGTCCCAATGTCATCGCGTTCCTGCCGAAAGGTGCCGCAGCTCCCTGCAAACAGATGAACGTAGCCATGCTAAGGTCCATTACGAAGATGTGAGGTTATTATGCGCTACAGTGAGAAAAAGCTTTAAATGTAGCGAATGTGATGAGAAGATTACGCACGTACTTACATCTGGAAGCTTGAGGCCCCTGGAACTGTACATATACCCAAATATACACGGCTATAGGCTTGCTCACGTCCCAATTGTCATCGCGTGGCCTGCCGAAAGGTGCCGCAGCTCCCTGCAAACAGATGAACGTAGCCATGCTAAGGTCCATTGCGAAGATGTGAGCTTACTATGCGCTACAGTGAGAAAAAGCTTTAAATGTAGCGAAGGTGATGAGAAGATTACGCACGTACTTACATCTGGAAGCTTGAGGCCCCTGGAACTGTACATATACCCAAATATACACGGCTATAGGCTTGCTCACGTCCCAATTGTCATCGCGTGGCCTGCCGAAAGGTGCCGCAGCTCCCTGCAAACAGATGAACGTAGCCATGCTAAGGTCCATTGCGAAGATGTGAGGTTACTATGCGCTACAGTGAGAAAAAGCTTTAAATGTAGCGAATGTGATGAGAAGATTACGCACGTACTTACATCTGGAAGCTTGAGGCCCCTGGAACTGTACATATACCCAAATATACACGGCTATAGGCTTGCTCACGTCCCAATTGTCATCGCGTGGCCTGCCGAAAGGTGCCGCAGCTCCCTGCAAACAGATGAACGTAGCCATGCTAAGGTCCATTGCGAAGATGTGAGCTTACTATGCGCTACAGTGAGAAAAAGCTTTAAATGTAGCGAATGTGATGAGAAGATTACGCACGTACTTACATCTGGAAGCTTGAGGCCCCTGGAACTGTACATATACCCAAATATACACGGCTATAGGCTTGCTCACGTCCCAATTGTCATCGCGTGGCCTGCCGAAAGGTGCCGCAGCTCCCTGCAAACAGATGAACGTAGCCATGCTAAGGTCCATTGCGAAGATGTGAGGTTATTATGCGCTACAGTGAGAAAAAGCTTTTTTAAATGTAGCGAATGTGATGAGAAGATTACGCACGTACTTACATCTGGAAGCTTGAGGCCCCTGGAACTGTACATATACCCAAATATACACGGCTATAGGCTTGCTCACGTCCCAATTGTCACCGCGTTGCCTGCCGAAAGGTGCCGCAGCTCCCTGCAAACAGATGAACGTAGCCATGCTAAGGTCCATTGCGAAGATGTGAGGTTATTATGCGCTACAGTGAGAAAAAGCTTTAAATGTAGCGAAGGTGATGAGAAGATTACGCACGTACTTACATCTGGAAGCTTGAGGCCCCTGGAACTGTACATATACCCAAATATACACGGCTATAGGCTTGCTCACGTCCCAATTGTCACCGCGTTGCCTGCCGAAAGGTGCCGCAGCTCCCTGCAAACAGATGAACGTAGCCATGCTAAGGTCCATTGCGAAGATGTGAGGTTATTATGCGCTACAGTGAGAAAAAGCTTTAAATGTAGCGAAGGTGATGAGAAGATTACGCACGTACTTACATCTGGAAGCTTGAGGCCCCTGGAACTGTACATATACCCAAATATACACGGCTATAGGCTTGCTCACGTCCCAATTGTCACCGCGTTGCCTGCCGAAAGGTGCCGCAGCTCCCTGCAAACAGATGAACGTAGCCATGCTAAGGTCCATTGCGAAGATGTGAGCTTACTATGCGCTACAGTGAGAAAAAGCTTTAAATGTAGCGAAGGTGATGAGAAGATTACGCACGTACTTACATCTGGAAGCTTGAGGCCCCTGGAACTGTACATATACCCAAATATACACGGCTATAGGCTTGCTCACGTCCCAATTGTCACCGCGTTGCCTGCCGAAAGGTGCCGCAGCTCCCTGCAAACAGATGAACGTAGCCATGCTAAGGTCCATTGCGAAGATGTGAGGTTATTATGCGCTACAGTGAGAAAAAGCTTTAAATGTAGCGAATGTGATGAGAAGATTACGCACGTACTTACATCTGGAAGCTTGAGGCCCCTGGAACTGTACATATACCCAAATATACACGGCTATAGACTTGCTCACGTCCCAAGTCACCGCGTTGCCTGGCGAAAGGTGCCGCAGCTCCCTGCAAACAGATGAACGTAGCCATGCTAAGGTCCATTGCGAAGATGTGAGCTTACTATGCGCTACAGTGAGAAAAAGCTTTAAATGTAGCGAAGGTGATGAGAAGATTACGCACGTACTTACATCTGGAAGCTTGAGGCCCCTGGAACTGTACATATACCCAAATATACACGGCTATAGGCTTGCTCACGTCCCAATTGTCATCGCGTGGCCTGCCGAAAGGTGCCGCAGCTCCCTGCAAACAGATGAACGTAGCCATGCTAAGGTCCATTGCGAAGATGTGAGCTTACTATGCGCTACAGTGAGAAAAAGCTTTAAATGTAGCGAATGTGATGAGAAGATTACGCACGTACTTACATCTGGAAGCTTGAGGCCCCTGGAACTGTACATATACCCAAATATACACGGCTATAGGCTTGCTCACGTCCCAATTGTCACCGCGTTGCCTGCCGAAAGGTGCCGCAGCTCCCTGCAAACAGATGAACGTAGCCATGCTAAGGTCCATTGCGAAGATGTGAGGTTATTATGCGCTACAGTGAGAAAAAGCTTTAAATGTAGCGAATGTGATGAGAAGATTACGCACGTACTTACATCTGGAAGCTTGAGGCCCCTGGAACTGTACATATACCCAAATATACACGGCTATAGGCTTGCTCACGTCCCAATTGTCATCCGCGTTGCCTGCCGAAAGGTGCCGCAGCTCCCTGCAAACAGATGAACGTAGCCATGCTAAGGTCCATTGCGAAGATGTGAGGTTATTATGCGCTACAGTGAGAAAAAGCTTTAAATGTAGCGAAGGTGATGAGAAGATTACGCACGTACTTACATCTGGAAGCTTGAGGCCCCTGGAACTGTACATATACCCAAATATACACGGCTATAGGCTTGCTCACGTCCCAATTGTCACCGCGTTGCCTGCCGAAAGGTGCCGCAGCTCCCTGCAAACAGATGAACGTAGCCATGCTAAGGTCCATTGCGAAGATGTGAGGTTATTATGCGCTACAGTGAGAAAAAGCTTTAAATGTAGCGAAGGTGATGAGAAGATTACGCACGTACTTACATCTGGAAGCTTGAGGCCCCTGGAACTGTACATATACACAAATATACACGGCTATATGCTTGCTCACGTCCCAAGTCACCGCGTTGCCTGCCGAAAGGTGCCGCAGCTCCCTGCAAACAGATGAACGTAGCCATGCTAAGGTCCATTGCGAAGATGTGAGGTTATTATGCGCTACAGTGAGAAAAAGCTTTAAATGTAGCGAAGGTGATGAGAAGATTACGCACGTACTTACATCTGGAAGCTTGAGGCCCCTGGAACTGTACATATACCCAAATATACACGGCTATAGGCTTGCTCACGTCCCAATTTTCACCGCGTTCCTGCCGAAAGGTGCGGCAGCTCCCTGTAAACAGATGAACGTAGCCATGCTAAGGTCCATTGCGAAGATGTGAGGTTATTATGCGCTACAGTGAGAAAAAGCTTTAAATGTAGCGAAGGTGATGAGAAGATTACGCACGTACTTACATCTGGAAGCTTGAGGCCCCTGGAACTGTACATATACCCAAATATACACGGCTATAGGCTTGCTCACGTCCCAATTGTCACCGCGTTGCCTGCCGAAAGGTGCCGCAGCTCCCTGCAAACAGATGAACGTAGCCATGCTAAGGTCCATTGCGAAGATGTGAGGTTATTATGCGCTACAGTGAGAAAAAGCTTTAAATGTAGCGAAGGTGATGAGAAGATTACGCACGTACTTACATCTGGAAGCTTGAGGCCCCTGGAACTGTACATATACCCAAATATACACGGCTATAGGCTTGCTCACGTCCCAATTGTCACCGCGTTGCCTGCCGAAAGGTGCCGCAGCTCCCTGCAAACAGATGAACGTAGCCATGCTAAGGTCCATTGCGAAGATGTGAGGTTATTATGCGCTACAGTGAGAAAAAGCTTTAAATGTAGCGAAGGTGATGAGAAGATTACGCACGTACTTACATCTGGAAGCTTGAGGCCCCTGGAACTGTACATATACCCAAATATACACGGCTATAGGCTTGCTCACGTCCCAATTGTCACCGCGTTGCCTGCCGAAAGGTGCCGCAGCTCCCTGCAAACAGATGAACGTAGCCATGCTAAGGTCCATTACGAAGATGTGAGGTTATTATGCGCTACAGTGAGAAAAAGCTTTAAATGTAGCGAAGGTGATGAGAAGATTACGCACGTACTTACATCTGGAAGCTTGAGGCCCCTGGAACTGTACATATACCCAAATATACACGGCTATAGGCTTGCTCACGTCCCAATTGTCACCGCGTTGCCTGCCGAAAGGTGCCGCAGCTCCCTGCAAACAGATGAACGTAGCCATGCTAAGGTCCATTGCGAAGATGTGAGGTTATTATGCGCTACAGTGAGAAAAAGCTTTAAATGTAGCGAAGGTGATGAGAAGATTACGCACGTACTTACATCTGGAAGCTTGAGGCCCCTGGAACTGTACATATACCCAAATATACACGGCTATAGGCTTGCTCACGTCCCAATTGTCACCGCGTTGCCTGCCGAAAGGTGCCGCAGCTCCCTGCAAACAGATGAACGTAGCCATGCTAAGGTCCATTACGAAGATGTGAGGTTATTATGCGCTACAGTGAGAAAAAGCTTTAAATGTAGCGAAGGTGATGAGAAGATTACGCACGTACTTACATCTGGAAGCTTGAGGCCCCTGGAACTGTACATATACCCAAATATACACGGCTATAGGCTTGCTCACGTCCCAATTGTCACCGCGTTGCCTGCCGAAAGGTGCCGCAGCTCCCTGCAAACAGATGAACGTAGCCATGCTAAGGTCCATTGCGAAGATGTGAGGTTATTATGCGCTACAGTGAGAAAAAGCTTTAAATGTAGCGAAGGTGATGAGAAGATTACGCACGTACTTACATCTGGAAGCTTGAGGCCCCTGGAACTGTACATATACCCAAATATACACGGCTATAGGCTTGCTCACGTCCCAATTGTCACCGCGTTGCCTGCCGAAAGGTGCCGCAGCTCCCTGCAAACAGATGAACGTAGCCATGCTAAGGTCCATTGCGAAGATGTGAGGTTATTATGCGCTACAGTGAGAAAAAGCTTTAAATGTAGCGAAGGTGATGAGAAGATTACGCACGTACTTACATCTGGAAGCTTGAGGCCCCTGGAACTGTACATATACCCAAATATACACGGCTATAGGCTTGCTCACGTCCCAATTGTCACCGCGTTGCCTGCCGAAAGGTGCCGCAGCTCCCTGCAAACAGATGAACGTAGCCATGCTAAGGTCCATTGCGAAGATGTGAGGTTATTATGCGCTACAGTGAGAAAAAGCTTTAAATGTAGCGAAGGTGATGAGAAGATTACGCACGTACTTACATCTGGAAGCTTGAGGCCCCGCGGCAGTGTACATATACACAAATATACACGGCTATAGGCTTGCTCACGTCCCAATTGTCACCGCGTTGCCTGCCGAAAGGTGCCGCAGCTCCCTGCAAACAGATGAACGTAGCAATGCTAAGGTCCATTTCGAAGATGTGAGTTTATGAAACCCGCCGTGGTTGCTCAGTGGCTATGGTGTTGGGCTGCTGAGCACGAGGTCGCGGGATCGAATCCCGGCCACGGCGGCCGCATTTCGATGGGGGCGAAATGCGAAAACACCCGTGTACTTAGATTTAGGTGCACGTTAAAGAACCCCAGGTGGTCCAAATTTCCGGAGTCCCCCACTACGGCGTGCCTCATAATCAGAACTGGTTTTGGCACGTAAAACCCCATAATTATTATTATGAGTTTATGATGCGCTACATTGAGAAGAAGCCTTGACTGTAGACAACGTGATGATATCACGCAAGTGCTTATATCTAGGAGCTTAGGGAGTGGCGGCACCGTACATCTATACACAAGTATGCTCGGTCATGCCCCAAGGCACTTAGTTGCATGCCGGAAGGCGCCACGGCGCCATGTAATCAGTTGAAGGTAGCAATATAAGGTCCATTATGAAGACGTGAAGTTATAACGTGCTACAGTGTTAAGAAGCCATGACTGTAGCGAAAGTGATAACGTCATAAAAGAGTTGACTTTTGGGCTAGTTGGTGTTTAGACATAGGAACCATTGTTAAAAGCGCAACACACACAACACAAGATAAGACCAGACGAGCACAGGCGCAACATCATGCAAGTGCTTATAACAGGGCACTTGAGGATTGGGGACACGGAGTGGTACGTATTGCAATGCTTCGATGTGCCAGGTGGCGTGAAGTGGTTATACATCAGTGAGTCAGTTCCAAGCACTTTGTAATCTTTGCAATGATTTGGCTGCGTCGCGATTTTGCAATGTATGAAACACGTGTCACTGAATCGCCTCGTAGAATGCTGAAGTGTACAATTTAGAAAAGGCAGAAAAAAAGAAATGAAAAAAAAAGAAAGGCAAAGAAGTTGTTGTGGTTTAAGTGAGCGACACGGCGCAAACCCGAGATCGTGAAGTTTATAGTGTCGCGAATATGCCCAATGTCGCTGATTTGCGAACATCTGGTACCGTGAAATTATAGGGTTTAACACTATTAAGAAAGGGGTGGCTACGTAGCTGATCTTGATGTCATCGGTCATCAACACCGCTCCAGGTCGCCTGCTCGCGTGTGAGCGTTACAGAAAAGAATAATTGCAATCCGAATGCGCTATAGTTTCACGTGGCCACATTCGAACCAGTTCAAAAGTTCACTCACGAAATGCCCTGTGGTACAGCGACGTGCCGTTGAGCGAAAGCTTAGCACAGACGACGTGGAGGAGCAACCAGCAGATGTAGATGATGATGATGATGATCCTTTATCATGGCTGTAGAGCCTAGCAAATCGAAGAGACGAGGCCGAGCACGCGCAGTTCAACCAGGTTGGAACATCTGTAGAGAGCGCTCGGACGGTTTGATAACTCTGCTCGCGCTACGTGACCTCGTGGCTTCCCTTTGTTTTTTATGTTTTATTTGCTTTGGCATTGACGCGGCGTTTGCCAGTTAGTTGCTTGTCTTTAAGTGTGGCACGCGATGATAGGCCGCTTTTGATGACGACGACGATGATAATGATGATGAGCCTATAGCATGGCTCACCCCCGGGAGGATTGGCGAAAAATTGTTCTTTTTCTTCCATCTTCTTGTTGCGAGCATGAGCTGCAATGCGTCGTTGTCGTTTTCTTGAATACAATCACAGATTTGGTTTCGCATCCTCATCATTCAGTCGTCGTCTAACTAAACCACTCAGGGTTAGTTAGACAAACATAAATACCCCATAAAGTGGATGGGAAAACGGCGCCGCGGTAGCTGAATTGGTAAGAGCACCGCGCTGAATTCGCGGTATATATAAATGAGAAAGGGAACCGAGGCGATTTTTATTAATCATGTCATAAGAAGCCAACAAACACAGACACCAAGGAATGCATAGGGGAAAGTACTTGTACTTATTAATGAATTAAAGAAATGATAATAATGGAAAAAGCAACTTGCCGCAGGTGGGGAACTATCCCACGTCTAGGCATTACGCGTGCGATGTTCTTACCAATTGAGTTACCGCGGCGGCGTTTTCCCATCCACTTTCTGGGCTTCAAAAGAGGGCCAATCCATGTCCCCCTGCACTGCCTTATTTGTGCGTTTACCATGGGCGCCCAAAGCCAACAGGCCTATCGATCCTTGGTTAACTTCCAACCCTGACAAGATGTCTGATTATAAGCCCAGAAAGACATTTGCGAACGTTAGTGCTGGCACCATTACTCTTTTCCCGATTGCTCACATCAGCTCATATTTATTGTAGCTCCACAGTGCTCGATGTTTTATTATTGCTTCATTCCGCTTCCCCTTCAATAATAGATTATCTTGGTAGATGGTTGAGTAGGGCTTTCCTTTGTTTATGCATACACCTAGCTACTTATATTGCTTGCCTACGGATATGAATTGCTGTTGAACTAATACCACGGCATTACTAGTCTCTTCATTAAATATCATAATTCCCGATTTTTATGTGCTAAACTTAAGGCCTAAATTCGTCGCTGCGTTGCCACACATATTCGCAAGTGTCTGTAAATATCTGGCATTGTCCGCTAGTAGCACTGTGTCGTGTGCGTACATCAGTCCGAGGACCTTCTGTTGCACCATTTGTCCATTACGCATGTACTATAAATCAAACCATAATTCAGTATTTTCCAGTCATCTTTCCATGCCCTTAACGTGAACAACAATGGAGAAAGAGGGAATCTTTGTTTCAGTCCTCGGTGAACTTCCACAACCTCATTTCATTTCTGGCCTTCCCATGCAAGTAGTAATCGCTTGAGGAAAGTTCAGTGATCACACACACACACACACACACACACACACACACACACACACACACACACACACACACACACACACACACACACACACACACACACCACACACACACACACACACACACACACACACCACACACACACACACACACACACACACACACACACACACACACACACACACACACACACACACACACACACACACACACACACACACACACACACACACACCACACACACACACACACACACACACACACACACACACACACAACACACACACACACACACACACACACACACACACACACACACACACACACACACACACACACACACACACACACACACACACACACACACACACACACACACACACACAACACACACACACACACACACACACACACACACACACACACACACACACACACACACACACACAACACACACACACACACACACACACACACACACACACCACACACACACACACACACACACACACACACACACACACACACACACACACACACACACACACACACACACACACACACACACACACACACACACACACACACACACACACACACACACACACACACACACACACACACACACACACACACACACACACACACACACACACACACACACACACACACACACACACACACACACCACACACACACACACACACACCACACACACACACACACACACACACCACACACACACACACACACACACACACACACACACACACACACACACACACACACACACACCACACACACACACACACACACACACACACACACACACACACACACACACACACACACACACACACACACACACACACCACACACACACACACACACACACACACACACACACACACACACACACACACCACACACACACACACACACACACACACACACACACACACACACACACACACACACACACACACACACACACACACACACACACACACACACACACACACACACACACACACACACACACACACACACACACACACACACACACACACACACACACACACACACACACACACACACACACACACACACACACACACACACACACACACACACACACACACACACACACACACACACACACACACACACACACACACACACACACACACACACACACACACACACACACACACACACACACACACACACACACACACACACACACACACACACACACACACACACACACACACACACACACACACACACACACACACACACACACACACACACACCACACACACACACACACACACACACACACACACACACACACACACACACACACACACACACACACACCACGAAATCGTCATCTGTGCCCTCGCGCGTGTGAATATACCAAAGCAGTTGACTGTCTACGTTGTCGCAAGCTCCCTTAATATCTAGAAATGTTACCCATAAATATCTATTCTGAGGTATTGCAATCTCTTTGCATTAAGTTAGTGCAAAAATATTATCCTCTAAGCGTCTGCCATTTTGTAGTTGCCCCAAAAGATTATTTTTTTGCCACCCATTTTTGTAACTCTGATTTTATGACTTGCACTGTTATTCTATAGTATATAATCGCCGCTATGTATACGCCTAATTGGCTTACAATCACGTGAATACATGACTGCCGCATTCGCATCTGAAACCAGCCATGATCGCGTACTAGTGATAAATTTGTTGCCGAAGTTTCACTACTGAACGAGTGGGATGTCGCTAGTTTGATTCTCAGCCTTCGCAGCTGTCGCATTACAATGCTGGGGTGCTATGCAGGATGAGCCGAGTTTCTCGTTCGTACGAGTTTCACCCGAGTTTGCTCGATGGCAGTCAGTGAACGGAGATAGCAAGGAACGTGCAAGAACAGCAGGCAAAAAGAAATGTCGAGATAAAGCCGCGTATGACAACATGAGCGCACTCTGCGCGGCACAGTGATTCCGTGCTTCAAGCACAGAAGACTGCGCAGCAAAACGCGCCAGCGCCGCGTATGGTTATCAACGTATTATCACCATTTAGCAATACCGTGACTGTACCGCTGTCTATCTGCACACTTGCCGTGAGCCACTTGCCACGCCTTTCTAGGGCGAGTAAAGGGCGTGCCTCCTCTTTCGAGCATTATCTTTCTATCCTCCGTCGAATGCGAACAGGGCACATGCGGTGCATTGTTGCGCCTACACTTTCCCTCAATCGATTACGTTCAAATACAACAAATAAAATAAGAAACACTTTATTTCTTGAAGTATCTGTTTTTCGTTTGGAATGCCATAAATGTTTGATGACAAACAGAGATCGAGCGAATTATTAAATTTTGCACTTTTTGCCGCGAGTGGCGACAGTGAGGCGAAAGCTTACAAGCGGATACATTTTAGAGCGTCGCACGCACGAGGGAGTTCATACGGTGAGCAGTCGCCAGGGGCACTGCAGTGCTATCCTTGATAGGGTGCCTTGATGCCCGCGCGCATCGAGGCACTCTAATCATTGATAAAGTCAGTCATGACAGTGATCTTTCCATTTCCTGACTATTAGGGGAATGGCAACGCAGCGCTACGGCATGGTTGTTCACCGCAGGTGCTTCACTTAGGCGGCTGTTAAGGCCGCCGCTTTACCAACTGAAACGACGGGAGCAATGGTTGTCACTGCAAAATGGCTGTGCGGTATTCTAGGGTCGTAGTGACGCAGCACAGTGAAAGTGCACCAGTTTATCTGCGTGCGCGAAGCCTCCGCGATGCATTGCAAGGAAGAGCGCGCTGCCCAGTGACACAATTCATCGCTTGTCATCTCTTGCCCAGTGAAGGTGCCTCCGTTCGCATGTATACGCAGAGTTGTTCTCTCCAATGTGCTTGCCGATTGTCTCTGCTGCTGAGCTAACAGCGATCGCAGATAGATATAGTAACGACAGTGCAGCAATCGCATTTTGGCGGGCGATGGCTCCTGTGTGCAGTTAGGAAATTAAACTTCGAACGCAGGAAGGGGTTGCAACTATTTAGTGTGCCATGCTTATGATGAAGAAATTCCATCGCACTGGGTATTAAAAAGCGAGCGTTTCTCGGCGCTGACCGTGTTAGCGACACTGCAGATCCGATACACCACCGATGACAGAGCAGCCATCTCAAACAACAGCTGCGATACCTTTACGTTGGAAAACACTACGCACTGCTCAGCATCGTCATCCACCACGGCGCATCGACACCTTGCAAGCAGCTACAGTGTCGTTCCGATAATTATTTGCTGTGCGCTGCGTCGCTACAATGCAGACAATGGACCATGTTGTGGGGCCATCACAGCCTAAGAAGATAGATGCATGAGCCAGCGAAAGTCGCCGCTTTGTTTTTGATAGTGGTTCTCAGTTACAGTGCATCACCGATGACAGTGTGCTGTGCGTATTTTCTGTCGGCGGTCAAGATTGTTGATGCCTCTCAGTACCACGTCGCTGTTGCCGGAAAATAAGTTGGGCGTGGCCCAACCATGGCGGGCGCGCGCACAAGAGTTACATGCCTCGCGCGGGGCGTGACGTATGGTTTTGATTGACACGCGAACTCGGGCCAAACTCGTACATCGCGAAACCCCCCTCGTGTTGAACTCGGGAACATGGTGGTGGCAGCAGCAGCCTGTGTAATCGCATCCAGCGGCAGCAAGCGTCAATATGACCATCTGGACCCGTTCACCTACTTGTCCGACGTAGAGTTTCAGCGTCATTTTTGCCTTTCCAAAACGTGAGTGCGCTGGCTGTGTGACGAGTTAGGCGAAGGCCGTCGTTTGCGGAGATAGGGTGGCGGGCAAATTATGCTTTCCCAGCGTAGCCTGGTGTGACTAGGCTGCGGAGGAATAGTTCGTGCGATCGCTTCGGCTCTCTCCTGTTTCAAGCAAGCTCGTCCACCGCGCCCCAGCCCCAGGCCAGGTCCGGCGTCGTCATCGGAGTACTGGAGCACCTGCGAGCACCTGGGGTTCAACCCGGACCAACCAACCTGCGCAGGCGAAGTAGTCACATTATATTGGAAGACTCAGAATGGACGCCGGGCTGCCTTCCGGTGCCGAAATCAGTTTTGGCAGGTACACGGTACCGCTGCACGGCACGGGCAGAGAGGCAAAGGAAGTTACTGCGCCAACACGGACCGCCTCGGCCGTCCGAACGACCACCTCTCGAGGCGGCAAATGATTTGACTCACGTACTGCGTGAGCAAAAGCGTAGACATATGGATGTTGAAAGAGACCGTAGACTTGTTTCCTCTATCGGAGCACGCCATCGCCGACTGGAGGAGCTACCCCCGTATGGTCGCGAGGGACGAGCTGCTGGCGCGAGCTCCACTCGGTGGCCCCGGGAAGACAGCGCAAATTGACGAGTGCCTTCTTCGCGGCGAGCAAAAGTGCAATCGAGGCCGCCTAATGACGGGCGGCAACGTTCCGCCGAGCCGCCAAAACTACGGTGGTGTTAAAGATGGGGCCGATAGGGTCCTT